>NW_019174723.1:1358844-1362514 GCF_002260705.1 Seriola dumerili | reverse complement strand
TTTTTTGCCATTTTCATGCCTTACTATACTATGACATTTTTTGAAATTTTTTTGCCTTACTATACTATGACATTTTTTGCCATAGTATACCATGACATTTTTTGCCATTTTCATGCCTTACTATACTATGACATTTTTTGAAATTTTTTTGCCTTACTATACTATGACATTTTTTGCCATACTATACCATGACATTTTTTGACATTTTTTGCCATACTATACTATCGTTTTGTGCCATTTTTATGCCTTACTATTGTATGACGTTTTGTGCCATTTTCATGCCTTACTTTACCATGACATTTTTTGCCATAGTATACTATGACGTTTTTTGCCCATTTTTATGCCTTACTATACTATGACATTTTTTGACATTTTTATGCCTTACTATACTATGACATTTTTTGCCATACTATACCATGATATTTTTGACATTTTTTGACATACTATACTATGACGTTGTTTGCCATTTTTATCCTTTACTATACTATCGTTTTGTGCCATTTTTATGCCTTACTATACTATGACATTTTTTGCCATTTTTATGCCTTACTATACTATGACGTTTTTTGCCATTTTTATGCCTTACTTTACCATGACATTTTTTGCCATAGTATACTATGACATTTTTTGCCATTTTCATGCCTTACTATTGTATGACGTTTTGTGCCATTTTCATGCCTTACTTTACCATGACATTTTTTGCCATAGTATACTATGATGTTTTTTGCCCATTTTTATGCCTTACTATACTATGACATTTTTTGCCATTTTTATGCCTTACTATTGTATGACGTTTTTTTGCCATTTTTATGCCTTACTATACTATGACGTTTTTTGCCATTTTTATGCCTTACTTTACCATGACATTTTTTGACATTTTTTGCCATACTATACCGTGATGTTTTTTGCCATTTTTATGCCTTATTAAACTAAATTTTTTGTTATTTTTATGCCTTACTATACTATGTCATTTTTTGCCTTAATATACTATGACTTTTTTTTTTACCATTTTTATCCCTTAGTATAGTGTTACGTTTCTTGCCATTTTTATGCTTTATTATACTATTACATTTCTTGCATTTTTATCCCTTACTATACTATGACATTTTTTGACATTTTGATGACATACTATACTAATATATTCATCAGACATTCTATGAAATATCTGCAGTTTGCTTAATCTGTCAGCTCAATTAAATCAGATCTTAATTATTTTGCCATACTATACCATGACGTTTTTTGCCATTTTCATTCCTTACTATACTATGACATTTTTTGCCATACTACACTATGACATTTTTTACCATTTTTATGCCTTACTATACTATGACGTTTTGTGCCGTTTTTATGCTTTAATATACCATGACGTTTTTTGCCATTTTAATGCCTTACTATACTATGGCATTTTTTTGCCATACTATAATATGACATTGTTTGCCATTTTTATGCCCTACTATACTATTACATCTTTTTTGCGATTTTGACGACACACTATACTATTGTATTATGCTTTATTATACTATGACGTTTTTTTTCCCATTTTTATCCCTAGTGTACTATTACGTTTCTTGCCATTTTCATGCCTCACTATACTATTATGTTTCTTGCCATTTTTATGCCTTACTGTACTATGACGTTTTTTGACATTTTGATGACATAGTATATTATTATATTCATGAGACATTCTATGAAATATCTGAGGTTTGTTTAATCTGTCAGCTCAATTAAATCAGGTCTTAATTACTTAGTTATTTTAAAATGAATTACTCAATACATTCCTATTTGCTGTAGCTTACCAATAAATTATAAATTTAACAGCCTATCAGTGTTTAAGTACTCATCTTCATCTTCTTGTTTTTATTTTTATATATGTAATGTATTTTTTATGCATTTTTTTTCTTTAATGTGCAATTTACATGGTTCTTTTAATATCTTATCACTGCAAAACGTCTTGTATATGCTGTTTAAATTATTGATGCAAGTGGTTGGTTAATAAATTTGGAAAAAGAAACTGTGGTGTGTGTGTTATTAAAGTATAACATTTTTTATGAAATACTCTGACTTTTTATGCCTTACTGTCCTATGTCGTTTTTAAGCCTTACTATACTATGACGTTTTTTGCAATTTTCATGCCTAACTATACTATGACATTTTTTACCATTTTTATTCCTTACTATACTATGACATTTTTTGACATACTATACTATTACGTTTTTAGCCCTTTTTATGCCTTACTATATTATGACATTTTTTGCCATACTATATTATGACATTTTTTGACATTTTTTGCCATGATATACTATGATGTTTTCTGCCAATTTTTTGCGTTACTATACTATGACATTTTTTGCCATGCTATACTATGAGGTTTTTTGCCATTTTTATGCCTTAGTATTCTATGACGTTTTTTGCCCTTTTTATGCCATACTATACTATGACATTTTTTTGCCATACTATACTATGACATTTTTTGACATTTTTATGCCTTACTATACTATGACATTTTTTGCCATACTACACCACGAGATTTTTTGACATTTTTATGCCTTACTATACTATGACATTTATTGACATTTTTATGCCTTACTTTACTAGGACAATTTTTGCCATACTATACTATGACGTTTTTTCTATTTTTATGCCTTATTAAACTATGAAATTTTTTGCAATATTTAAGCCTCACTATACTATGACAGTTTTTGCCATACTATACTATGACATTTTTTGTCATTTTTGTGCCTTGCGATAATATGACATTTTTTGCCATAGTATACTATGACATTTTTTGCCATTTTTGTGCCTTACTATACTATGACATTTTTATGCCTTAGTATTCTTTGACGTTTTTTGCCATTTTCATGCCTTACCATTCTATAACATTTTTTTTACATTTTTATGCCTTACTATACTATCACAATTTTTGCCATACTGTACTATGACGTTTGTTGCCAATTTTATGACTTGCTATACTATGACATTTTTTGCCATACTATACTATGACATTGTTTGCCATTTTTATGATTTACTGTACAATGACATTTTTTGCCATTTTCATTCCTTACTATACTATGACATTTTTTGCGATACTATACCATGAGGTTTTTTGCCATTTTTATGCCTTACTATACAATGACATTTTTTGAAATTTTTTTGCCTTACTATACTATGACATTTTTTGCCATAGTATACCATGACATTTTTTGCCATTTTCATGCCTTACTATACTATGACATTTTTTGAAATTTTTTTGCCTTACTATACTATGACATTTTTTGCCATACTATACCATGACATTTTTTGACATTTTTTGCCATACTATACTATCGTTTTGTGCCATTTTTATGCCTTACTATACTATGACATTTTTTGCCATTTTTATGCCTTACTATTGTATGACGTTTTGTGCCATTTTTATGCCTTACTTTACCATGACATTTTTTGCCCATTTTTATGCCATACTATACTATGACATTTTTTGCCATAGTATACCATGACATTTTTTGCCATTTTCATGCCTTACTATACTATGACATTTTTTGAAATTTTTTTTGCCTTACTATACTATGACATTTTTTGCCATACTATACCATGACATTTTTTGACATTTTTTGCCATACTATACTATCGTTTTGTGCCATTTTTATGCCTTACTATACTATGACATTTTTTG
>NW_019174723.1:1249872-1358560 GCF_002260705.1 Seriola dumerili | reverse complement strand
GCCTTACTTTTTTTTCCCATTTTTTTCCATAATATTATATTACCTTTTTTTGCCATTTTTATGCCTTACTATACTATGACATTTTTTGCCATACTATACCATGATATTTTTGCCATTTTTTGACATACTATACTATGATGTTTTTTTGCCATTTTTATGCCTTACTATACTATGACATTTTTTGCCATACTATACTATGACATTTTTTGCCATTTTTATGCCGTAATATACTATGACTTTTTTTGCCATACTACACCATGACGTTTTTTGACATTTTTATGCCTTACTATACTATGACATTTTTTGCCATACTACACCACGAGATTTTTTGACATTTTTATGCCTTACTATACTATGACATTTTTTGCCATTTTTATGCCTTACTGTACGATGACAGTTTTTTCCATACTATACTACGACGTTTTTTGTTTTTTGTGCCTTGCTATAATGTGACATTTTTTGCCATTTTCATGCCTTACTATACTATGACGTTTTTTCTATTTTTATGCCTTATTAAACTATGAAATTTTTTGAAATATTTAAGCCTCACTATACTATGACAGTTTTTGACATACTATACTATGACATTTTATGTCATTTTTGTGCCTTGCGATAATATGACATTTTTTGCCATAGTATACTATGACATTTTTTGCCATTTTTGTGCCTTATTAAACTATGACATTTTTTGACATTTTTATGCCTTACTATACTATGACATTTTTTGCCATACTATACCATGACATTTTCTTTGCCATTTTCATGCCTTACTATACTATGACATTTTTTGTCATTTTGTGCCTTGCTATAATATGACATTTTTTGCCATACTATAACATGACATTTTTTGCCATTTTCATGCCATACTATATTATGACTTTTTTGCCATTTTCATGCCCTACTATATTATGACATTTTTTGCCATACTATACTATGACGTTTTTTGCCATTTTTATGCCTTACTATACTATGACATTTTTTGCCATAGTATACTATGACATTTTTTGCCATTTTCATGCCATACGATAGTATGACATTTTTTTACATTTTTATGCCATACTATAAAATGACGTTTTTTGTCATTTTTGTGCCTTGCTATGATATGACATTTTTTGCCATAGTACACTATGACGTTTTTTGTCATTTTTAAGCCTTACTATATACAATGACATTTTTGACATTTTTTACCATAGTATACTATGATGTTTTTTGCCATTTTTATGCCTTATTAATATATGACATTTTTTGCCATTTTTATGCCTTACTATACTATGACATTTTTTGCCATACTATACCATGACATTTTTTGACATATTTGTGCCTTTCTATACTATGACATTTTTTGCCATACTATACCATGACATTTTCTTTGCCATTTTCATGCCTTACTATACTATGACATTTTTTGTCATTTTTGTGCCTTGCTATAATATTACATTTTTTGCCATAGCATACCATGACATTTTTTGCCATTTTCATGCCATATTATATTATGACATTTTTTGCCATTTTCATGCCTTACTATACTATTACAATTTTTGCAATACTGTACTATGACGTTTTTTGCCATTTTTATACTATGACATTTTTTGCCATTTTTGTGCCTTGCTATAATATGACATTTTTTGCCATACTGTACTATGACATCGTTTGCGATTTTTATGATTTACTGTACAATGACATTTTTTTTACCATTTTCATGCCTTACTATACTATAACATTATTTGACATTTTTATCGCTTACTATACTATGACATTTTTTGACATTTTTGCTATAATATGACATTTTTTGCCATACTATACTATTCATGCCTTACTATACTATAACATTATTTGACATTTTTATCGCTTACTATACTATGACATTTTTTGCCATGCTATACTAAGAGGTTGTTTGCCATTTTTATGCCTTAGTATTCTATGACGTTTTTTGCCCTTTTTATGCCTTACTATACAATGACATTTTTTTTTGCCATACTATACTATGATATTTTTTGCCATTTTTATGCCTTACTATAGTATGACATTTTTTGACATTTTTATGCCTTACTTTACGATGACAATTTTTGCCATACTATACTATGACGTTTTTTTTTATTTTTATGCCTTATTAAACTATGACATTTTTTGCAATTTTTATGCCTTACTATACTATGACAGTTTTTACCATACTATACTATGACATTTTTTGTCATTTTTGTGCCTTGCTATAATATGACATTTTTTGCCATACTATACTATGACATTGTTTGCCATTTTGATGCCATACTATATTATGACATTTTCTGCCATTTTTAAGCCATACTATACTATAATGTTTTTTGTCATTTTTATGCCTTACTATACTATGACGTTTTTTATCATTTTTGTGCCTTGCTATAATATGACATTTTTTGCCATAGTATACTATGACATTTTTTGCCATTTTTGTGCTTTACTATACTATGACATTTTTTGCCATACTAAACCATGACATTTTCTTTGCCATTTTAATGCCTTACTATACTATGAAATTTTTTGACATTTTTATGCCTTACTATACTATGACAATTTTTACCATACTATACTGTGAGGTTTCCTGCCATTTTTATGCCATACTATACTATGACCTTTTTTGTCATTTTTGTGCCTTGCAATAATATGACATTTTTTGCCATAGTATACTATGACGTTTTTTTGCCATTTTCATGCCTTACTATTCTATGACATTTTTTTACATTTTTATGCCTTACTATACTATGACATTTTTTGCCATACTATACTATGACATTTTTTGCCATTTTTATGCCTTACTATACTATGACATTTTTTGCCATACAACACCATGACGTTATTTGACATTTTTATGCCTTACTATACTATGACATTTTTTGCCATTTTTATGCCTTACTGTACTATGACAGTTTTTTTCCATACTATACTACGACGTTTTTTGTCATTTTTGTGTCTTGCTATAATATGACATTTTTTGCCATACTATACCATGACATTTTTTTGCGATTTTCATGCCTCACTATACTATGACGTTTTTTGTCATTTTTCTGCCTTGCTATAATATGACGTTTTTTGACATAGTATACTATGACGTTTTTTGCCATACTATACTATGACATTTTTGCTATTTTTATACCATACTATACTATGACATTTTTGCCAGTTTGATGCCTTAGTATAGTATGACATTTTTTGCCATATTATACTATGATGTTTTTTGCCATTTTTATGCCTTACTATACTATGACATTTTTTGCCATAGTATACTATGACGTTTTTTGACATTTTTATCGCTGACTATACTATGACATTTTTTGCCATTTTTATGCCTTACTTTACTATGACAATTTTTGCCATACTATACTATGACATTTTTTGCCTTTTTTGTGCCTTACTATACTATGACATTTTCATGCCATACTATAGTATGACATTTTTTGACATTTTTTGCCATAGTATACTATGACGTTTTTCGCCATTTTTACGCCTTACTATATACAATGACATTTTTTGCCATTTTTTACCATAGTATACTATGACGTTTTTTGCCATTTTTGTGCCTTATTAATACATGACATTTTTTGCCATTTTTATGCCTTTCTATACTATGACATTTTTTTCCATACTATATCATGACATTTTCTTTGCCATTTTCATGCCTTACTGTACTATGACATTTTTTGTCATTTTTGTGCCTTGCTATAATATGACATTTTTTGCCATACTATACTATGAAATTTTTTCCCATTTTCATGCCTTACTATACTATGACAATTTTTACCATATTATACTATGACGTTTTTTGCCATACTATACCATGACATTTTTTTGCCATTTTTATGCCTCACTATACTATGACGTTTTTTGTCATTTTTGTGCCATGCTATAATATGACATTTTTTGCCATACTATACCATGACATTTTTTGCCATTTTCATGCCATACTATATATTGACATTTTTCGCCATTTTCTTGCCTTACTATATTATGACAATTTTTGCAATACTATACTATGACGTTTTTTGCCATTTTTATGCCTTACTATACTATGACATTTTTTACGATAGTATAGCATGACATTTTTTGCCATTTTCATGCTATACTATAGTATGACATTTTTTGACATTTTTATGCCATACTATACTATGACATTTTTTGTCATTTTTGTGCCTTCCTATAATATGATATTTTTTGCCATAGTATACTATGAAATTTTTTCCCATTTTCATACCTTACTATGCTATGACAATTTTTACCATATTATACTATGACGTTTTTTGCCATACTATACCATGACATTTTTTTGCCATTTTTATGCCTCACTATACTATGACGTTTTTTGTCATTTTTGTGCCATGCTATAATATGACATTTTTTGCCATACTATACCATGACATTTTTTGCCATTTTCATGCCATACTATATATTGACATTTTTCGCCATTTTCTTGCCTTACTATATTATGACAATTTTTGCAATACTATACTATGACGTTTTTTGCCATTTTTATGCCTTACTATACTATGACATTATTTGCCATAGTATACTATGACGTTTTTTGACATTTTTGTGCCTTACTATACTATGACATTTTCATGCCATACTATAGCATGACATTTTTTGCCATTTTCATGCCATACTATAGTATGACATTTTTTGACATTTTTATGCCATACTATACTATGACATTTTTTGTCATTTTTGTGCCTTCCTATAATATGAAATTTTTTGCCATAGTATACTATGAAATTTTTTCCCATTTTCATGCCTTACTATACTAGGACAATTTTTACCATATTATACTATGACGTTTTTTGCCATACTATACCATGACATTTTTATGCCATTTTTATGCCTCACTATACTATGACGTTTTTTGTCATTTTTGTGCCTTGCTATAATATGACAATTTTTTCCATACTATACTATGCCATTTTTTGCCATTTTTATGCCTTACTATACTATGACATTTTTTGCCATTTTTGTGCCTTGCTGTAATATGACATTTTTTGCCATACTATACCATGACATTTTTGCCATTTTTATGCCATACTATACTATGACATTTTTTGACATTTTTATGCCTTACTATACTATGACATTTTTTGCCATAGTATACTATGATGTTTTTTTGACATTTTTATCGCTTACTATACTGTGACATTTTTTGCCATTTTTATGCCTTACTTTACTATGACAATTTTTGCCATAGTATACTATGACGTTTTTTGCCATTTTTGTGCCTTGCTATAATATGACATTTTTTGCCATACTATACTATGACATTTTTTGACATTTTTATCGCTTAATATACTATGACGTTTTTTTGCCATTTTCATGCCTTACTTTACTATGACAATTTTTGCCATAGTATACTATGACGTTTTTTGCCATTTTTGTGCCTTGCTATAATATGACATTTTTTGCCATACTATACTATGACATTTTTTGACATTTTTATCGCTTAATATACTATGACGTTTTTTTGCCATTTTCATGCCTTACTATACTATGACATTATTTGACATTTTTATCGCTTAATATACTATGACGTTTTTTGCCATTTTTATGCCTTACTATACTATGACATTTTTTGCCATACTAAACCATTATATTTTTTACCATTTTTGTGCCTTATATACTATGACATTTTCATGCCATACTATAGTATGACATTTTTTGACATTTATATGCCATACTATACTATGACATTTTTTGTCATTTTTGTGCCTTGCTATAATATGACATTTTTTTCATTACTCTACTATGACGTTTTTTTCCATTTTCATACCATATTATACTATGACATTTTTTGCCATAGTATACTATTATGTTTTTTGCCATTTTGTGCCTTACTATACTATGACATTTTTGCCATTTTTATGCCTCACTATACTATGACGTTTTTTGCCATACTATACTATAACATTTTTTTTGCCATTTTTATGCCTCACTATACTATGACGTTTTTTGCCATACTATACTATAACATTTTTTTTGCCATTTTTATGCCTCACTATACTATGACGTTTTTTGCCATACTATACTATAACATTTTTTTTGCCATTTTTATGCCTCACTATACTATGACGTTTTTTGCCATACTATACTATAACATTTTTTTTGCCATTTTTATGCCTCACTATACTATGACGTTTTTTGCCATACTATACTATAACATTTTTTTTGCCATTTTTATGCCTCACTATACTATGACGTTTTTTGTCATTTTTGTGCCTTGCTATAATATGACATTTTTTTCATTACTCTACTATGACGTTTTTTTCCATTTTCATACCATATTATACTATGACGTTTTTTGCCATACTATACTATAACATTTTTTTTGCCATTTTTATGCCTCACTATACTATGACGTTTTTTGTCATTTTTGTGCCTTGCTATAATATGACAATTTTTTCCATACTATACTATGACATTTTTTTACATTTTTATGCCTTACTCTACTATGACAGTTTTTTCCATACTATACTATGACGTTTTTTGCCATTTTTGTGCCTTATATACTATGACATTTTCATGCCATACTATAGTATGACATTTTTTGCCATTTTTATGCTTTACTATACTACGACATTTTTTGACATTTTTGTGCCTTGCTATAATATGACATTTTTTGCCATAGTATACTATTACGTTTTTTGCCATTTTGTGCCATACTATACTATGACATTTTTGCCTTTTTTATGCCATACTATACTATAATATTTTTTGCCATTTTTATGCCTTACTATACTATGACATTTTTTGCCATCGTATACTATGACATTTTTGCCATTTTTATGCCATACTATACTATAATATTTTTTGACATTTTTATGCCTTACTATACTATGACATTTTTTGCCATCGTATACTATGACATTTTTGCCATTTTTATGCCATACTATACTATAATATTTTTTGACATTTTTATGCCTTACTATACTATGACATTTTTTGCCATCGTATACTATGACATTTTTGCCATTTTTATGCCATACTATACTATGACATTTTTTGCCATACTATACCATGACATTTTTTGCCATTTTTATACCATACTATACTATGACATTTTTGCCATTTTTATGCCATACTATACTATGACATTTTTTGCCATTTTTATGCCTTACTATACTATGACATTTTTTGCCATAGTATACTATGACGTTTTTTTTCATTTTTTTGCCTTACTATACTATGACATTTTTTGCCATACTATACCATGACATTTTTTTTCCATTTTCATACCATACTATACTATGACATTTTTTGCCATAGTATACTATTATGTTTTTTGCCATTTTTATGCCATACTATATACTATGACATTTTTTGATATTTTTATGCCTTACTATACTATGACATTTTTTGCCATCGTATACTATGACATTTTTGCCATTTTTATGCCATACTATACTATGACATTTTTTGCCATACTATACCATGACATTTTTTGCCATTTTTATACCATACTATACTATGACATTTTTGCCATTTTTATGCCATACTATACTATGACATTTTTTGCCATTTTTATGCCTTACTATACTATGACATTTTTTGCCATAGTATACTATGACGTTTTTTTTCATTTTTTTGCCTTACTATACTATGACATTTTTTGCCATACTATACCATGACATTTTTTTTCCATTTTCATACCATACTATACTATGACATTTTTTGCCATAGTATACTATTATGTTTTTTGCCATTTTGTGCCTTCCTATACTATGACATTTTTGCCATTTTTATGCCTTACTATACTATGACATTTTTTGACATTTTTATGCCTTACTATACTATGACATTTTATGCCATACTATACTATAATATTTTTTGCCATTTTTATGCCTTACTATACTATGACATTTTTTGCCATCGTATACTATGACATTTTTGCCATTTTTATGCCATACTATACTATGACATTTTTTGACATTTTTATGCCTTACTATACTATGACATTTTTTGCCATCGTATACTATGACATTTTTGCCATTTTTATGCCATACTATACTATGACATTTTTTGCCATACTATACCATGACATTTTTTGCCATTTTTATGCCATCCTATACTATGACATTTTTGCCATTTTTATGCCATACTATACTATGACATTTTTTGCCAGACTATACCATGACATTTTTTGCCATTTTTATGCCATACTATACTATGACATTTTTGCCATTTTTATGCCATACTATACTATGAAATTTTTTGACATTTTTTTGCCTTACTATACTAAGACATTTTTTTCCATAGTATACTATGACGTTTTTTTTTCATTTTTGTGCCTTGCTATAATATGACATTTTTTGCCATAATATACTATGATGTTTTTTGCTATTTTGGTGCCTTACTATACTATGACATTTTTTGCCATAATATACTATGATGTTTTTTGCCATTTTTATGCCATACTATACTATGAAATTTTTTGACATTTTTTTGCCTTACTATACTAAGACATTTTTTGCCATAGCATACTATGACGTTTTTTTCATTTTTGTGCCTTGCTATACTATGACATTTTTTTCCATACTATACCATGACATTTTTTGACATTTTTATGCCATATTATACTATGACATTTTTGCCATTTTTATGCCATAATATACTATGACATTGTTTTCCATTTTTATGCCTTCCTACACTATGACGTTTTTTGCCATATTATACTATGACGTTTTTTGCCATTTTTATGCCATACTATACTATGAAATTTTTGCCCTTTTTATGCCATACTATACTATGAAATTTTTGCCCTTTTTATGCCATACTATACTATGAAATTTTTGCCCTTTTTATGCCATACTATACTATGAAATTTTTGCCCTTTTTATGCCATACTATACTATGAAATTTTTGCCCTTTTTATGCCATACTATACTATGAAATTTTTGCCCTTTTTATGCCATACTATACTATGAAATTTTTGCCCTTTTTATGCCATACTATACTATGAAATTTTTGCCCTTTTTATGCCATACTATACTATGAAATTTTTGCCCTTTTTATGCCATACTATACTATGAAATTTTTGCCCTTTTTATGCCATACTATACTATGAAATTTTTGCCCTTTTTATGCCATACTATACTATGAAATTTTTGCCCTTTTTATGCCATACTATACTATGAAATTTTTGCCCTTTTTATGCCATACTATACTATGAAATTTTTGCCCTTTTTATGCCATACTATACTATGAAATTTTTGCCCTTTTTATGCCATACTATACTATGAAATTTTTGCCCTTTTTATGCCATACTATACTATGGCATTTTTTGACATACTATACCATGACATTTTTTGACATTTTTATGCCATATTATACTATGACGTTTTTTTTCATTTTTGTGCCTTGCTATAATATGACATTTTTTGACATTTTTTTTTGACATTTTTTGCCATAAATCACTGCTGTAATGTTAATGTTAATAAACATTACAGCCGCAAATTTGTTTAGTTTTTCACTGTATGTTGGTGTGAGCATGTTTCAGGATTAACAGAAGCATTTCTGACTTCCTCTGTTTTAACACAAAAGTCAAATTGCAGACACAATCAAGTTGAAAGACAAGCAGCTCTTCGATCCCAGTGCATCGCCCACTGTGTGTGTGTGTGTGTGTGTGTGTGTATCACTGAGGTACAGAAACCTCAAGAGGTTCACTTGTAGCTACATGTTGGACCGTAAGTGGGAAGGTTTGTGGAGTTTTGTGCAACAAACTGTTGCAAAATGATTTCATGGAAGTAGACACACGTCTTCATTCCTGTTCATTAATAAGATACACATGAAGCCCACATCACCTGCCTCTTTTTACGTGCTTAAAACTGTCATAACAAGGTTATACATTTTTCTTCTTTTAGTATTTTTCATTAATGTGACATTGACATGTAGAAAAAGCACAGGTGTAAATAATGACATTAATGATGGTTGAAGGCCATGTCACTGTTTCATTTTCAGGCTGCTGGTATTATGCATGTTGACTCACTGCCACATGAATCTCAGTTAATACATACCAAATATAAGCAAACTTTGACTATTCTGTTCACACTGCAAAAGTCCACAGCCATTCCAGTTTTACCATGATCACCATATTTGTTTAGCCTCTGAGCATGCATTTGATAATTAACACCTAAAAAACACAATGGTACAACAGAGGCCGATGGGGATGCCAGCAGTTTTGCAAGTATTTGGTCATAAACCAAACTGCAGGATAAATTATCATTTCAACCTGATGATGGTGCTAGATGAAAGCATAAGGGATCACCAAAGGTCTTATTGGGGAACATTGACGTCTGAACCAAATTTCATGACAATACATTAAGTAGTTGTCAAGACATGACACTCAAAACAACAAATATGAAACTGTTGGCCATGTAGACATTGTTTACCGCATAACAGCATGAGAAACGCAGGTGTAATTCATCACATTGGCTCTGTTTCCCTGCATGAAAACAAGCTCATCTAAATGGAATGAGTTTGTTAATATTATGAGTTACACCTGTGAAAATGTCATGAAAGCCAACATTATTTCAACCTTTAGCACAGATGATGTATTTTTCTTTGTGCTCTATATCTGGTCAAACAAACAGGTGTTCATGATCTTAATTTTGTCACACACACAGTACATGTTGCTCAGTTCTGCTTTTTTACTTTATCTTAGCTTGAGGCTTTGGGTGTTTTCGATAAATATTTGCTATTTTTACCTCATCTGTATTTTCCCTCAGACCGCCTAGCTAGTTTTCTTGCCTGTGGACTTTGATAACTTTAGTTACCTAAAAATAAGACAAAAGTTATGTTTATCCACAGAAAAGTGCTCTTGCTGTAATGCCAGCATATATCAATGACACTTTCCACTGCAATAATATAATAAAGCCTACTTATAGAACACAACCATAATCAGTGGTTATAAAGTGGTTCACAAATGGCAATAAAATAATTGAAAAGGACAAAAATAAAATATCAAATAAATATGTAAAAAATAGCGGTCAATGGCAGTTAATGACATGACAGTGAGAAGCAGTAAACAACCCAAGCATGGTGCAAGTTTTGCTTCTGTTTCGGTAGATTTTCGCAACATTTTGCAAGTGAACCACACCTATAAAGAGTTGCTGCTGGTTTAAAAAAAAATCAGTATTTGCTGAGGTTAACAAATCTTAATCTTGTTTTGACCATCCTGTCACAACAGATTCACCCCACATCCTCTCTGTATGCATATCATAGAAAGAATATAAGACAACTGTAAGCTATAACTTAACTGCTTTATTTGTTTTGATGCAGGCCTATAGTGTGCACTGTAAGTTGTATAATAAGGGGGGAAATTATATTGTCTCATAAAACGTTATCTTATCAAGTTATCGTATTGATGACCTGATAGGTCATCAATGTTGATGATGATGTTAGAACCATACAGAGATATTAACCAGTTTATGTTCCATATCATAATCTGAATATAATTTGAACAAGAACAAGAACAAGACATAACAGGGGAAGTGTGCATGAAAATGTATTGATTGACAGATTTCGATGATGAAGAAAAAGTATTCAGATGCTTTACTTTAATAAAAGAAGTAATACCACAATGTAAAAAGTTCTGTACATAAAATGTTGCTTAAGTAAAAATACAAAAGCATAAATATATAATATACTATACTAGCCTATATTAAAATAGTATATATGAAAAAAGTAAAAGTACTGTGAGAGTTACACAACTATATGTTATTAGATTATCATTACTGATGCTATAATGAGTAAGTAGCATTGTAGTTAGTTGGTCAAGGTGGAGGTAATTTGAACTATTTTTCATAGTTAATTTATGAAAATGAATCATATTTTATGAGTTCATCATGTCTTTATATATAAAATTTTAATTCATTAAGTAACTATAAACAACAGAATAATTTAATGAAGTAAAAAGTACAATATTCTCCCTCTGATATGTAGTTGAGTACAAGTATAAAGTAGCGGAAAATGGAAACACTAAAGTGAAATGCAAGGATTTTCTTGTTTTACCTGTCCTAACTGCTTCTAACTGTCCTAACTACTCTCTTTGAACATAGAAAGCTAGCTGACCTCATGTGGATCCTCAAAACTTCCATAGTTTCGACTGTGTAAATGAAACGTAAGTTGGCCTTATTTGGTAGTTTAACAATGCATTCTACCCTTAACAGCTCTGTGAGTTTCAGTCATGGTGAAGTTATTAGTGGGTTTTTGACAATATTGTGTTGGACAAGCTATCTTTGTTGAATTATAAACTCACTGTAAGGAATCATTATGTCTAGATTCATATCTTATGTTTAATCTTTTTTTCCTGTTTCCAATTCAAACTTTTATTAAAATAATGGATTGTAACCCTTTGGCCTTTGCTCATCTGTCAGATGTTTTGGTTTTCTTGATTTCTTTCTCACTGCTCTCATAGCAGTCTTTCTGGTTGCAGCTGTTTTTACAGACAACGGTCTGATAAACCCACTGTAAACACCACCCTCTCATCACCAGACGGACACAGTTTAGCTCGTGGACATAGTGGAGCATTAAGCTGCTGAAGAACCAGATATTTCCCCCAGAAGTTGGCAGAAACCAAGAACAGAGCTGTTATTAACAGGAATGTATTAAAGTTACAGCTTAATTGTGTTTACTGCCCCCAAGTGGCCAAAAAATAAATACATTATTACAGGTTTAAGCCTTTTCTGTTGGTCCATGTCAAAAAGTGTAGATATAAAACAGAAAAGATCACTGTATACCAGCAGCATGTATTAAAGATTTAACTAAATGTAGGTGGTATTTACTCAGGTACTGTAGTTAAATATACTTTTGAGATGCTTGTGTTCTACTTGAGTATTTCCATTTTATCAATTTATACATCTGCTCAACTACATCTCTGAGGGAACTATTGTCCCTTTTACTCTACTACATTTATTTTAAAGCTTTACTTTACAGATTCAGTTTAATAATACAAACACTAACCAATTAATAAAACATGATGTATTATAGATTAACAGAAGACTTAATTGGTTGCCAGGGGCAAATGCACAGGCTAGCCAGCAGTTTATAAAGCATTTAAATTTACCTCCACCTTTACCAGCTGCAACATTAAAGTGATGTTCACATTAATACATCAATAATTATAATACAATAATATCATATACATTATTCTGAAATGGGCATTCAGCATGAGTACTGTTACTTTTGGTATTTTAGGTATATTTTGATGCCAATACTTTTCTACTTTTAATTAAGTAAAATTTTGAATGAATGAACTTTATTATTTCCTGTGGTACTGCTACTTTTACTCATGTAAAGGATCTGAGGACTTCTTACACCACTGCTTATAAGTTGTCTCCGCACAAAACTGACCACTAACATTTCACGCAAAGATGTTTTACCAATAAGCACAAACTGTGATGTTGAACATGTAAGAGCTTAATTGTGAGTAAAATCTTTAAGAAATAGTTTTGACACTTTAGGAAATGTATTTATTCGCTTTCTTGCCAAGAGTAACATGAAAAAAAACTATCTCCAAGAACTACTAGAACCATTTCTTTGCAGGGTCAGTGACTTTGTACGGATTAAACAATATATGAGGGGCTAATTATTGAGCTTTAGAGATGCTGGGTCTTTTTCATGCTAAGCTAAGCACATGCTAGCTTTAGCCTCATATTCCGCTTATGGATATGAGAGTGGAATCAATCTTCTTATTTAACTCTCAGCAAGAAAGTGAACATTTCCCAGAAATGTTGAACTTTTCCTTTAAGTGGTCTGCGCTTGCATCAGGCTTCTCCTGAATTTGCTAGGGCCATTCAAGTTATGTAAATAAACACTGTACATAAGACCAGACATTATGTAGAAATGCTCCACGAAACTTTCTTGCGACCCAAAAGCACTAACACTTGTAGTGATCTACAACGACACAAATGCATGAAAAGCATGAAGATTTATGAAAGAAGTGGAGAAAGTAAAAACAAATTGTCACATGAAGTAGCAAAGACAGTTTCACAAGTCAGATAACTCCTGACGTTACACAGGACCAAAAGAGGTAGCTGATTTCACTTCTGTTTTCAAGCATGGTTTAACTGGGACTTCTGCAGACCTACAGCAGATATGCATACTACCAGTATGCTAATATGCATATTAAGATCAGATATAGTGGCATAGATACAACGTTCACTTTGGACAGTTCTTACATAGAAGAGAAAAAAAAAGCCATGTGTGACTAAGGTGACCACTTCCAGGCACCTTGCTGAGCTGCATTCATGCATTTAATAAGGGTGTTGTTGGGGGGGGGGAAAAAAAAAATTTGTGCAAGCCCATGTCAACATACACTGACTTAAATATTATTTTTAGACATCTGGCCACATGACAAGACATTCTTCACATTATTTGCCAAGTTAAATGTGTTCTGGGTGTGGGGGTTTTATACGTAAACCTTGAGAGATGATTACAGCAACCAACTGCCTAGTGAACTATGTGCAATTATGTTAAGTGGCCGTTTTCAATGTTACAAAAAGGCAACAGACAAAGAGGTACACTCAATAAGATTATTTATGTTATTGTACAATCTGCATTTTTTAACAAATAATAATAAAAAAAAGATTAGTTAGATGTACAGTATTTGAATGATCATATCTGGTGTGGACTGAGGACTCCGCCTGCCTCGTCACATCGAGTCCACCCAGAGCTCCAGTGATGGGAAAGGGAGAGGGGGCCGGGGGCCTGGAATGATTTTCATGAATGCTCATTAAGTGTGTATACAGATGTATGTGTGTGTGTGTGTGTGTGTGTGTGTGTGTGTGTGTGTGTGTACCTGTCATTGTATACTTGGGTGTGTGTGTGATTGAGTGTCTTTGTGTGTGCTCAGCCAAGGTGTTGGCAGGTGGTGGAATGTCACATGGCGGATGATGGGGGATAAAGGGATGAAAGCAAAACAGAAGAGTTGGGGGAGAGGAGTGGAAAGGAGGATAAAAGATGGAGGCAAAAGTAGCAGGGGCTCAGTTGGTGTAGATCTGGCCCTCGGGTGGCTGAGGAAGCTTCATGTTTTCCTTGCACGTCATGAGCCGTCGCAGCTCCAGCAGCACCATCCGGATGCTGTAGGAGTTCTGCCACTTGGCCAGTGCAGTCACCGCATGCATGTCAACCTGGGGGACAGAGAACAAGAAAGGATGCATGTGATGCAACACAATGAACCCTTGCATATTGTTTTTTTTTAGGACAATTTGCGCTGTGCATTAGACACAACAGAAATCATCAGTCTTAGCTTTCACCTTTCTAAATGACAAATGTTGGATTTTAAGATATTTTATGGTGTAGATCTCAGATCAGTTTTCACACTGTTTTGTTTGAGTCCACACCTTGGTTTTGTCTTCATCCCCCCACTAACTGACTAACTGCTTGTAAACATGGTATCTATTTGGTTCAATCTGTGGTATATTTAAGCAAAGCTTTCTTCATTAAATTTCAAGTGTTTTCCATAGTCATCAGAACACAATGTTGGCACTCGTTAAATTTATTATTATTACACTAAAAAAAACAGAAAAAAATAAATGCGTGCTTGTAGCCGCATTTGGAAGAAGCACAACCACTTGCAAAGAAATGGAAAAAGCAAGTACATGTTCTCCACTGCCCTACTAGGGAAAAGTGTGTCATGTTGGCCTTATGAAATTATGTTTTCTGTGCTCCTAAATCAAGAATAATACACATCCTACAGTTTGAGTGAAAGCAACCTAACACCAACTCCTTCTGGTGGATCTGGTGCGGTTTCTCGGTCTGATCTTGGTCATATTCATTCAAACGTTATTTGCATTGCACTTTTCATACAGGTTAGTGCAGTTTGAAGTGCTTCACAGATGACTGATAAGCTAAAAAAAAAAAAAAAGAAAAAAAAGAAAATAGGACAAATCAAATAAGGAAAAAAAACAAAAACTGTTAGTGTGAATGTCTCATACCACATACTGTACACTGCTCTACATCTTGTGCCAGAATTAATGTAATTGTTACATTAGTTGTCAGAAGATTCAAGAATGCACTTAGAGAAGGAACTTGTCAATCTGGAACGACCAGTACACAGAGCGCGCATGACAAAGGAATGCAAAAAAAACATAAAAAAAACTCCTTTAATTGTTGCTCCCTTAATTTAACCCTAACCCTATTTCTTAAATGCTACTTTAATGTGTAAACATGCCTTGTGTTGCATTCACATGCTCCTAAATAATGTAATGTAATTATTAATTACAAAATTAACATAAGCCAAATGCCGTTCTTTCTCCAAATACATTTATCGGTGTAGCAAGAACAGGATCAAGAAGACAATCATATATTTTAAAAAGACAGCAAAGGCATGTAATCAATCAGTCAAGCTACAGTAACAGCTGGTTTCAATTTACTTACCACACCGTTGGAGGTGTGCACGCCATTCAAGTTTATCTTTGTCACAAATCTGACAAACGGTGGTGACTCTGGGTATCCTGGCCCACATTCAACCTTCAGATTGTACATCCTGTTTTCATAGCTTGTCTGTGGACAGAGACAAGTGAGGAGCGGTGAGTGGACAGCACACTAAACATCAACACCCAGCACACAATGTTCAGTGAATTTAACAATACCATCAATGTGAACTTCGTGGAAGAAAACAATCCAAATCATGGTTATGACCATTAAAAATGTAACTATATTTTTACCCAGTTCCACAGGAACAGTAAATATGTTTGGATAAAGGACGCCAATCGGCTGAATCAGCTGTAGTCTGACAGAAGTTAATATCCACCATCCTCCTATAAAGGTCTTTGAGGTGCTGAGGTCTAATTATATACATTACGGATGGAAATTGAGCTGCAGTTGTATTAATCCACCCTTCAAAAGGTAGTGAAAACCAAATCAAAAAGAAACATTTTCAGAGTGTTAGCATTTAAACAATCAATGCTAAATCCAAGAGGGAATTAATTCTGTGCTTTGTAATGTAGTACCTGTTGCTTCCTGTCAATATGTTGTAATATTTTACCATGACTTAGACCTTTTAGTGCACCACTTCATTCATTACACTCCATCCCTTTGCGCCTGCTTTAAATGAGATAACTCAGCTGAGGTACTCATTCACAGCAGTGTGAAGCTAGTGCATGTCTACAACTTGGTACACTGTCAGCAGACACTGCACAGCTGAGACCTTTTGGTTACATGACAGTCTGTTACCTTCTTGACCACTTTAATGATGACTGTGCAGTGAGCAGTGTTTTAAAAAATACCACCACTCACCCTAGGAGGACCAAGGATCACCCCTCTCCATCGTGTTAAGGTCATGTCCTCATCATCCTCCAGACCCCAGCTCACTGTCCCATCTCCCACACCTTTTTGGCCTTCCTCCAGCTCTTCTAGGAGCCGGAAATTGCGAGGAACTTTAACGGCTGTTTGTGGACAAACACACCAAAGTAAGACTGTTACACTCACATATGCACATTTCCAACATGACAAGTGGATTTAGGTACCACCGATCTTGCTAGAGAAATGACTTGCAGTTATAAAGGTATGAACTGGTTGTGGCATGACTCTCCCACACAGAGAAATATAAGGAACGCCTCAGTCGACCAGCTTTCATCAGCCTTTTGATAGTGGCAGACGTTAGTCATTTCCTTTAATTTAGCATGTGGCTTCGACGGTGCTGCATCATTTGGCCTCTGCAGTGAGATATGATGGTGCTGCACTGTTAACTGAGCCATGCAAACACTCACAGTCACACTGCCGGCTGATGCAGCAATCAAGCTCAGAGAGCCCTCACTGAAACTCAGCACAATATTAGATCATGTTTTCTTGATTAGCTGTGACTGGTATCTCAGTAAACGTGCCGTCATTGTTGACATTAAATAATCTACTGTTAATTATGCACGAAGGCTGAATGTTGATTCACCTAACATTTACTAATGACATTTAACGAAAATGACTGGGTTTGTGTCACATCCGTATTCGGAGTCGGTAAACAATTTTATGCTGCAAATGAGCTAACGTAACCCGGACGTTAGGGAGGCGGTGGTGTGGCTCACTAGCGTCAGCGCAGGACTGTCACCATACGAAATCACATTATTAAATGAAAGCAAACAAGCTACACAATGTTATAAATGCGGATGGCTGGGGCTAAATTGTCACACGGCCGTTAAACGACATGAAATTCCTCTATCGGCAGTCATACTGCATTTCCTTTTATCCACCTTAACTTACGTTAGCTTAGCTAATAGCATCGCTTCCTATTCATTCTCTTCGGCGGCTTAAGCTTTGCGTTAGCATGCATCTTTTCACAGAGCGGGTGCGTCAGTAGATAATCAACCTCATTATGAAACTTGATAGCTAGATCGCGAAAATTCATTGAGCCGATTATTTAACGAGAGCTTTTAATTATGATTTATTTCTCTCGAACATTTACCTGATCCGGCGGCGACCGCCATCTTGTCGCTACACAGCGAGAGCGCGCACGTAGCTTTGCCATTGTAGCCAACGGTGCGTGCGCGTGGAAGAAACGCAAAGCATCGCTTCCTTTGTTGTTTTCTGGCCAATAGTCTGACAGACAATACGTGGCCATTTAGAACATAACTTTGTCTTTATTGCATATTTTTCTGTAAAATTCCAATAAAGACCAAATATAATAACGAGACGAATTCACCAACAAGTATTGCCTGTGTAGCCAAAACCTGATGTATCTTGTTCTTCTGAGCCATAGAGCTTCATTGTTGTCAAAAAACGATTAAAAACACTTCCCTGTTGAACTACATGACATGTTCCTTTATTACTATAAACACGGGCACTGTAGTTTATCCTGATACTTACACCATCCTGCTGCCAGAAATACTCACTAAATGGTTCTCAGCAAATGCTTACTACACCTGTAGTAGTACATTAACACTCCTGTTTGAGTGTTTTGACTTTACTACAATGTGTACTACAATTTTTTTTTTAAGATTTAAATTTTCAGAGCTTGGGCTGGAGCTCCACAAACATGGTAGGGATGTAGAAATGTATTGAAAGATGCACTAACAATGTTGGGTTTCGTCTTTTCAGGGCATTTGTTGAATCAAATAAAAGTATTGAATATCACAAGCCTTATAGGCCTGATAGAGGCCTTCCCAGCAGGCACTAGAGCATTTCTTAAAAGCCCAAACATTTTGATTTCTTATTGTAAGAAAAGAACAAGTGCTATTAATAATATTAACAGTGGCTCTGTTATTCAGTTTTATCATCACCATCTGTGCTTTTCTTGCTGTGACATGTCAAAATACCTTCTTTGCTCTGACTGTAGACCCACAATAGAGTAAGATTATGCAGGCAGAGAAAGAGGAATGTAACAATATTAAGATTGTGAAGCTTAATTATCCAGCTACAACATCTTTAAACACAGCCAAGAAAGAAAGAAATGTATCAGAGAATGAAGCGGTAATTATCAACTGTTTATTTAGTTTATTTATAAATACAGTTTAATATATACATTGTAAGTCTCCAACATGGAAGACAACAAAAAGGCATCAAGGCATTATTCTGATATCTAAAACTCCATCACCACCAGCATATATAACCAACTACAACATCCATATGGGTCTTGCCTCAGAAGAAGTGAGAGGCAAGTGAAGGGCAATTTAAAGTCAGTCAATGAAGTGTTTTCCCATATCGCTGGCAAGATTTACAGTAAATCAATTAAGGAGAGGATAAGGCAATTGAATAAAAAGTCCAAGGATCAATACAAAAGCAATTATAACACAGCATGTCAAACATACCAACAACTGCCCACCCCACTTACTAACAAGTTCATTTGTTTCCACAAAATTATTTCCAGTGGGAAAATATTTAGTTAACCACACATTGTCACAAAATACCCTTCGAATCCACTAATGAAAGCCCATTGCCTTTAAGCAGAAAAAACCAAACACAGCTTGATCACAAATTCTACCTCAATAACAAGAGGCCAAGTTAACTGAACTGATATGGCTACAACAGAACCTATATTGCATTTTAAAAAATCATTCGGCTACTATGGCCAACAAACAAAATTTGATAGAAATAAGTGATTTAAACAACTTTGATCTATCTATTAAATAACGGCCTTAACTTCACTAATGGAGTGCTTTGTTTTGTGATTTTATTTTTTTACAAATTCATACTAAACTACTTTAATATCACCTTAACCACAATCCTGAGATCATCTGGAGAATAAGAATGAAACATAAGTCAATACATGTTAGATCCATACTCAAAAACCAGACTCTCAACTACAACAGCTATAAATAGCAATTATAGGAAGTCTGTCTCTACGCAAAGGTTATTATGGTATGGGTTCCTTCTGAGTTCACCATATAGTTTTTGTGTAAGGTTGTCAGTTTTGTCTCCAAACTAATTATGGCATGTCATGTCTAGTATTTCTAAGCATTGCCCTTAGCTTGTCCTATTTTTCAGTATTACAAAAACACAAAACGTCCTTAAAATTGTCATTACTTTTATATTACCACAAAAAGAAATTTACTGAAGCGCCGAAACATCCAGAGGGGCCAACGCAAAAAGTCCTATTTAGAAAATAAGTTGTGTGTCAAAGTTCAAATGTGTCTACTGATTGCAGTCAGCGGTGCCCCAAGAATACTGATACTGATCAAAAAAGAACTACAGGAGTAGAACTTATATGCAGGCTTTAAACTTTGATGCAGTGACACATAACGCCATCCATTTACCAGCATACATTACACCACCTAGCGCACACAGAATTGCTCCTCACAATACTCTACAAGCACTATGCAAACGTAGTGAACGTCTGCTGTTGACCTATGGTGAATAATTTTATATAATCAAGTATGAAGGATTCAACAACTGGAATATTACATAATATAAAACATAATTTTGGTTTCAAAGTGAACTATAAGTATATTTAAATTATCTACTTGGAGTATAAGACCAAAAGCTTGATCATTAAGCCTTCAGCCTGGTTAGCCCAACTGAACAGCAAGGTTAGGGTCTCCCATTTAAACCCTAAAACCTTTGCCAGGATTTCCTTGGAATGAAGATAATATTTTGGTAGCTCAAACCTGGGACCATTTGGTCAAAGTTTGGGGGTCATCTTTTGAACGAAGTACAATTAATTTCATCAGGAGCGAGCACAATCCTCCCTGGTCAGTGTCTGCTTTACACAAACTCAAAGGAAAGCTGGTGACCCAGTATATTGCTTGCACAAGCCAACATGCTCTATGCATGCACGCATTCTTATGTCTGTGTAAGTGACATCTTCATTAGTAAAAGTAATTTTGTCATGCAGTTCATTAAGTAGCTAATTTTTTTGAGCTCCAGTTTTCCAACTAAGTAAATATGTGTAAACAATTAAAAAAGAAAGGCATTTTTAACCTAATCATGTGAGTTAAGACGTATAGTTAATGGCCTCTTATTACACTGCATAGTTATTTGCTGTACAATACATTTACAAATTACTGACTAAAGCATTAAAAAAACTCTCGACCAATTAATTAATTACATAATCTCATCTATAGGAGTGAAGAAATTCCTGGATCGTCAGCCTTCACTGAAGCCCTTGTAACATCACCAAGTCAACTTGTCACAGTTACCAAGACGGTACGCTGCGGCAACATTACTCACGGGGAATGTTACGTTCTGAAACTGCCAGTTCCTTCCCACATTACAAACGAGTAGCAAAGATGTGAAGAGTGAAAACAATGTAACATACAGTTGGCACATCACTTTGGAGTATCTGTGACTGATTAAGTGAGACACAGATCCCAGAAAGACGGAATTTCCTTTGCAACGACACGAGGAAGTGCTGCAAATAAAAACAGAACAAAAGAAAGACACAAGAACTGCATTTACGGTGAGTGTAAGGCAGCTTGACAAAACTGCATGTGCCCCTTTCCTGCAGAGCTGTCTGTTTACCAGGAGGCAAAACGTAAAAATGCTTTTCACAGTGGACACAGTGATCATCTGAAAAGACAACTTATAGTAGGTCCAGAACAATTGAGCAGAACAACAGTAATGATATATGTATATTTGCCCAGATTTTCTATCGATTCAACACTGACTACAGTTACGCGCATGTGATTTTTCAAATCAAATCTCCACTTAGCCTGAACATTTCTCATCCTGCATGTTTGCAGTTTCAATGGCCAGAAAATAACAAATTGAAATAAAAATATCAGCTCAGGATCTGACAGCAATAATTTGGTTTTTTATTCTTTTTGGTTTGTTCATTTTAAAACGTGTTTTATGAGCTGTCTGACCTGTCATTTATCATCCTGCTGGGACAAGTTTGGTTGTAAAGTAGCACTGTAACTGTAGTCATTGTCTAGGATTGACAAACTCATAACTAAACTATTAAATATGGCTGCATTTTGATTTGTAGCAAGTTACTAGAATCAATAACAGGCGCTGGTTAGCACTGGAAAAAAAACAACACTTCTTCTCATCACCTCTCTTTAAAGAACAGTTAACAAATGTAACAGTAATTAACCGATTTGTTCTTTAGCTATCAACATTGGTAAAGCTTCCTAAAATCCTACGTCACCCCAGCCCTCCTACCTACCATAGCCTAAATCCAATTTTATTACTTGCACATCAAGTAGACCCTTGATAAGGTGGAGATGAAAAGACTGATACAGAAGAAATAAAGCAGTGCTAAATATAACGTGATTTATCGACTCTTGAAATGAGCAGCTGTGACTCTGGAGGAGAAAAAAAATTGAGTGTTCACGCTTTCAAGTATTCTTTCTTGGAATCGTTTGAATTTTCTGACGTGAGGGGAATCTTTTAATCTCCTTGTTCGGCGATTTTAAAATTATGCATCTGACCAAACCTTCTTAGCAACAGGCTTTGTAAATAACCTCAAAAAAAGTGATGAGCTGTGTTAGACATACGGAGAGTTACGGATATATTGCAATTTGAAATGATGATCTCCGTGAGTGAGTGAGTGAGTGAGTGAGTGAGTGAGTGAGTGAGTGAGTGAGTGAGTGAGTGAGTGAGTGACTGAGTGACTGAGTGACTGAGTAATGAAAAATTCCAACAAAGCACTCCTCTTGAAAAACAGACAAAATGTGCAAGACTTAAAGCTATGGCATCAGAAACTGTTTGTTAGTTTTCCTTCCTATGGATTACAGTTTAAGTGAGGCAAAAAAGGGGATGAGAAGCCTGGACGGAGCCAGCGTCTTCTGAGGTAGGGTGCAGTTAGCCTGCAGTGTTACTTGACTTTCTGAGCCCATTTCAGGTCGTCCGCCCTGGGCTTCTCTCCTGTCACACCCTGGATAAGATCCTCCAGGTTCCTCCAGAAACCCAGCTTCTCCAGTGGGTAGTTCAGCCAACCTGGAGGCACAAAGCTCAGTGACAAATCTGCCTGACTCTCACCCCTTTCATCTTCAAAACAACCAGGCTTATTCTTTATTTCACCATAAGGAAGTAACAGACCAACCTGTAGTGATGCAGAAGTAAGTCTCATGGGGGGAGACATGATGGATGCGGTGGTGCTTGCGGGGAAGGATGATGTGGCAGTCCTGTAGGAACACGACCCAACGAGGTAGGCCAAAGTACGTGTGCGACCACTTGTGAATCTGGTTGGTAAGGGTAACAAAGATGGCTAGTGCAAACAAGTAGCAGTACCAGGGGTAGATATGGTAAATCTCCGCTGAAAATAAAAAAAGACAGAAACAAGGTGAGACAGAAACTTGTTTGTCCTCCACCGGGTTGTTTTTAAAATAACAGTTTAGATCAGATTACAGGATTTTCATGTAGAAGAAAATGTCAGGCTTGGTTTGTTGATATAAAACTCACCAGGGGAGAGGGTGAGGAAGTTGAAGGCCATGTTTGCTAGAGGGACTATGGTCAGCATGCAGTTGTCACCATTGGTCTCAATGAAGTCGTGACGGGTGATGGCTGTGGGGTCGATGTGGTGCTCTCTAAATGGTCGTATAAAGGCCTGCAGGATGGATCAGATGGTACAGTTGGGTGAAAAACAAGACATACACATTGTGAATGCAGGAAAAAAAAATTCTGGTTCTTTTCAAAAGCAGATTGTTTAGAAAACAAACAATGGATTTTAGTTTTGGAAAAAAGAATGAGAAACTGACTCATGGATACCTTACCTTTCCAAAGATGGGTAGATCCACTGATCCCCACGTGTCAGCCCCCCAGTGAACAAGTCCTGACGCAAAGTCTGCGGTGAGTATTCCTGCCACTGAACATGAATTTGAGGAGGAAAGTAGAACAGAAAAAAGATGAGGAAATCATTCAAATTAAAAGAGAACAGCCAACACTTGTTTGGATTGCAGCTCTGAAAAAAAACAATAGAACTAATCAACATCAGGACATTATATAATTTTTTAGTTGGCACTTACCAATGCCCAACAGAATGTACCACAAATGCCCCAGGTGGAAATTGGCAAGGAGGTGAATGAAATTGAAGGCCATGAGAGAGAAGCAGAAGAGAACACTTATCCATTCTTGACATCTTTTGCCTTAAAGAAAAACATACATAGCATACATATTAGTACAACTAGAGCACAAGAGCCTACTGCTCATTCTTATAAGGGTGGATTTGGAAACATGAGTTTCCTGATAAGATTATCAGTCATATTACGTCTCTGGTCCACAGCCCTTTTACTTGACGTGACATAATCAAAACTAAAATGTCCAAGGTTTAGTAAACTAGTCAGCATGATTGATTATCAGATGCTTCGTTACGACAAAGACATTCAGTGAGGACACATTCCTCTGCACTTTGCTAGTTACATGACACTGCTGAGCAGCTGGGCCTGAAATACCTGCCTACATCTTATAGCTCAAAGATGGCTGCAATCTCTAAAAGAAAACCCTCCAGCAGGTAAAAGTCTGACCATCATACAGACAAAGCTGTCAGATTCAGATCCTTGTAAGCATAAATGGATTACTGAATGGGCACATCGGGCCCAGGGGTCCCCTGACCTCCTCGGCCCCTGGGCCTGTGCTTCTGTTTGAAGTGACTGTAAATATTTGTTTCCTTAAAGTCATAGAACTCAGGTGAAGGACACAAAATGTCCACAAAAAAGCAAAATGTGCCAAAAAGAGGCAAAACAACTGCAAAGACACTCAAAAGTCCACAGAGACAAAACAAACAAAAAAAACAAACAAACAAAACAAGAAACAGAAACAAAATGACCACGAGTATTTAAATACAAGAGTATATATATATATATATATATATATACATATATATATAAAATAAAACAGCCATTAAGAGATGCAAAAAAACAAAACAAAAAACAGAAAGAGGCTAGAGATGCAACATGACAGTAAAGAGACACAAAACGACCACACAGAGACATAACTCAACAAGTCAAAGGGGTCCTTCTTATTGGGGGGGGGGGTTCTCATAATCCGTCCATGCCAGTGAGGTCCTCAACTAAATATGTGCAGCTCAAAAGGCATCAAGTATTTGTATAATGGGTGGGAAGGCCATTCACTTCTGTGTGGTCAAGTTCAAATGGCAGGAGTGATAGTGGGAGGACTGGCTCAGAGGAATGGCCAAGACCTCACAACTATTTTGACCAGGAGTTTTTGGTTATGCTCTGCTCTCTGAGTTACAGTCCACGGGCTGACTTAGCAACAGCACTGTTATGAAAGGTCAAAGCAGCTCCGTGGACAAACGACGCTTCTGAGCCTAAAGCAGAAGCAGTGGATTCTTCTAACCTCTGTCTGATGCTCGAAATGTCACAGGACAAGTACGACTCAACCACGACTTCAACCAATTTCACATGATTCTTATTGTGTAACAACAACAACAACACTGTGATTGTAACAAGCCCAGAACTGTGGCTGGTTGCTCGGTGTCATTCAACTGTGGCGGCTCAAGACAAACCGGTGTTGTCTTATTTTAGGAGTTTTTTTCCAGTTTGATAATTGGTAACTATATAAAGCCAGTCGTTATGTCACATCACTCGTGGACACTTGAACCGGGGGAACAAGCCCATAAGACGGAGCTGCTGAGGGGATCGACTCACCTGGCGAGTACAAAGTGGCCAGTTCTCGGGCACCGGCGTGTTGTGGACCCCATCTAGCCGCTCCCCGGCCCGGTCCCTGCGGCTCTGGGTTCTGTGTTTCCACTCCACACCCGTTCTGGTTAACCATTCTCGCCATTTCTTCCCTGTGGGCCCAGCCCCTTCAGTCTCTCTACTCACAGCCAGGAACCAACGGAATCATCAACTTTCTCAGCCCACAGACAACGTAATGATTTTGACCAATCAGGAGCAAGTCGATGAGTGCTTCAACCAATCACCGGATTGAAAAATGTTACACAGACAGCCGAGTGACCAATAGGAGTTGCGAGGGGAAAGACCGCATTTCCCGACCCCACCCGTCCTGTCTGCTCTCAAGCCTCTGTTGTACGGTAGATGGGGCTGTCGGTGCTTACATGACACATAAAGCACGTTAAACACCGAGGTGTGTGTTACAGCGACAACTTCTGCTGTAGCTAGAAAAGACCCAAATGTTGACAACATATAATCAGGTTAGGTGTTAAATACTGGAGGAAGTGGTGAAGATTGAAGGATTGAAATTTTGAAACTATTAAAATAAGTCATAACCCCCCCCCCCCCCCCCCACACACACACACACACACACACACACACACACACACATATTCAAAGTTCAGTTCACGCAATAAGACGCACCCTTCCTCATGGACGGATAATGACAAAATGGGCCCATGGGTAAACAGGTAAAAGAATATGTCCACTGTAGTTGGTTTGTGTGTCTACAGCTGTTTTGTGTCTCGTTGTAGTCAAGTCGGGTCAATTTGTGGTCAGTTTGTGTGTCTTTGTGGTTGTCTCTTTAGAATCCTCTCTCATTTCTTTGTGGTCACTTTGTGTATTTAACAGATCTCTAAGACTTTCAAACAGTCACTTCATACAGAGGCTCTGGCCTGCCAGGCACAGGCCCAGGGGCTAGAGAGGTCAGGGGGTCCCCAGTAGGCGCCCAGTAATCCATCCATTCCCTTGCTTTATTCATTATGCTCATGGGTTTTACTGCTATAGCCTCACCAGGTCTGTTATGACCAAGTTGCTTATGGTGGTTAGCAGACTTCACATAAACATTGCTGTGTAACTGTTATCACTGAGCCACTTTGTTGACTTTCTCGTTACTGCTATACTACATTAGGATAGGATCATTTTAAGTAAAATTAGGAAAAACCTCAACATAAAACTATTCCATTACAAGTAGCCTAATGCCCTTCATTCATAATTTTACTCAAGTAAAGTACATAAGTATTATTAGCAAAATGTACAATAACTAAGTACATTTACTCAAGTGCTGTAGGCCTACTTAAGTACAATGTACAATGTACAATGGTACTTTATATTTCAGTCCTACTGCATTTTGGAGACAAATATTATACTACTCCACTACATTTATAATAAATCTTTTCTTATAATCCAATAATATAATTCTGCCTAATGAGTACTTTCCTTGTACTTTAGCCATATTTTGTTGCTAATTGTTTTATAGGTTTAGTCAAGGAAAATTTTGAATGCATGCATTTTACTTGTAAAAGAGTATTTCTACACTGTGATATTGTTAAATACTTCTTCCACCATGATGTAGATAAAGGTATCCGAGTTGAAAGTACATATTAGGCCTTTGTCAGAGTGTACATTGTATTATTGGTTACAAGAACTGATGATTTACTCTGCGAGCATTTTAATATTCTGACAATGTGAATGGGGCCATTCTACATAATGAGTATTTATTCTTTACAGGGCTTTCACTTGTGCTAGAGTGAATTAAACATTGTGATATTTTTATTTTTACTAAAGTAAAAGATCTGAGTATTTCAAAACATGTGTCCAAAGCTAGACACAACCACACAACACCAACCAGGCAAAGCAGGTAATTGACACCCAGGTTAAAAAGTTCCAAGTTCATGTTGTGCTAATTGATTATCTTGTGACCCAATTTTGTAGAGCAACTTTGTGTGAGAATCTTTTCTCAATTAAGACCTTTATTATTTGGAAAACCTGGTGCTGTTATTACCCTAGGGCCTCCTAATTTGTTAATCCAGCCTTGTTTGCGTCCTATCTACGGAGTCACCATTGTAATGTAGCCAAACAGCTGTTAATCCAGACAAAAAAGGAAAAAATAATACCGCTGAAATTCCCAGGAAAGCCACAAATTGTAATGAGTCATAAAATGAAGCATAATACCAGCTATGCATGTGCTGGAGAGTGTGTGATTCTGGGAAAACCAAGAGATGCTTTGAAGACACACGCAAACAGAAAAGGCTTTTTGGCCCCAACACCAGTGAAACACTTTATGGAGAGATACACATCTAAACATTTTAGATTACACTGACTCTGTGGCTGTGATGTCATTTATGTACATTTTTACAGCTCACCACAAGATGGCAGTAGGACTTCATATTAAATCCAAATCATTCAGTTTTGATCACAAATTGTACTATAGGTCCACAGTATAGAGCAAAGAGTCAAGTTAGGAGATGATTAAGCGCATTTAAACTCACCACACCTCCTGAGTACCTGTTCATGGCACCTGAGTGAAGTCATTGTGTCCGGTTACTTGTTTTTGGGCTGTTTATTATCAAATGTATTGTCAAAGGTCATGACATATAGCCTATAGAAAACCAAGCTAACTAAATTTTGACCAAACACCAACCCTCATGCAGCACACAGAGACTGGTTTCAACTAGTCTGTGTAAATGCTGTGGGGAAACAGCTGTCTGGAGATGCGTCCAGGGCTGCTGTCACAAGCATCGCTGTTATGAAGTTATTACGCATGAAGTCAGAAAATGGTAAACAAGTTGCCACTGAGTGAATAGGATTTTTCCATGATTGTCTTCTAGATGATGAGATTTCGACTGTAGGGGGCGTGAATTGACGTGGTGTCAACAAATACTGGTTTAAAGTATTCAGATGTTGTTTGGCGTGCTCTGGGTTGAGTGTTTGTTTGTCTGTTGGTTTGTATTTTCAGTTTTTATTTTCATGCTAGTTGCCTCAGTTTCCTTTTTATGATAAATCAGTGAAAGCCACTAAGGCATATTTCCTCTTCATCCTGCTGCTGAAAACCAAAGTCTTTGCCACAGCTGACCGTAACGATGCCTTACGAGAAAACAGACCCAGTCACTTTTTTTTATTATGTCCAAATACAAATAATTGATTGTGGGGAAAGGTCCTATAAGAGCGGCACAGGTTGTCCGGTTGGCTCCTCGCTGTGCGTTACACACCTGCCCAGCTAAGCCCCGCCCCTCGCATGTAATAAAACCCCCCCACGAGACAGGAATATCTGTCAATTCCTCCCAATCCATGAACACAGGCACTTCAAATAAGTTCAGCTGCATGTTGTCACAGGCAGTGACACAAGGGGATTTAAACTCACTGCAATCCGACCTTTGAGTCATTTCACAACTGAGGCAACTGAACCAAAACCACTCTGGGCGTCTCATCTCAGCCCTCCATGCTCCTGCAATCCGGCGGGTGTTAAGATCCATGGAAGTGGCCGGCTTCTACGACGAGGGAAGCTTTGCTATCCACAGTAGAGACAGCATTATCAGTCCCATCAGCGGCGGCTCTTACTGGAGGCTCGGTGACTCAATGTCGGAGCTGGGCATTGAAGAGCGGGAGAGAGCGATAGACTTCAGTGCTTACCTGGATTCAACTTTGCACTGTCCGCAGCTGGCGGGTCAGACGCAGCAGCAGCAGCAGCACCAAGGGGACGTTTACTCAGATTTCCTGGCGGAGAACAAGATCAAGAGAGTTGCAGCTTTTCAGAACTACAAGAACTACTCGCTGTTGAACGAGCTGGAGTCGAGTCAGTGCGACAACTTGCGGGACCCCAGGGAGCCCTACTCGCTGGGTTACACTGAGCTGCAGGAGACTCGTGTGGATAGTGTGCTCAGCCCTGAACTCGTCGGGAGCCGCTACAGAGCTGCCGCTGCTGCTGCTGCTGCTGCTGAGAGAGACGACAGTCGGGAAGACGCAAAGATGGAGAACGGGTCGTCTAGTTTTGACATGAGGTCCTACCTTCATTACCAGTCCACCAGCGGTAGTCTTGGAAACATCTCCACCGCGTCTTCGACTTGCTCCAGCCCGCCCGGCACACCTGCCCCGTCAGGTAAAAGCAGGTCACCATCGCACAGCGGCAAAATGTCCAGCGGCAAATCAAAGAAACGCCTGGACAAGGACAGTGAAGAATACAGGCTGAGGCGGGAGAGGAACAACCTCGCCGTGAGGAAGAGCAGGGACAAAGCCAAAATGCGCAACTTGGAGACTCAACATAAAGTGCTGGAACTGGCTGCAGAGAACGATCGTTTACAAAAGCGCGTGGAGCAGCTGTCCAGAGAGCTGGCCACCCTGCGCAACCTGCTCTCTGCCACCGGACAATGTTAAGAGACTCCACGCGGACCTCTGGGCTGCTCGTCTAGTCATTGATGGACTGTAAGAGCCGGGGGTGATCCGCGGAGCAAGTGCTGAAAAGGGTACGCTTCACAGGTGAAGACAGGGACCACCAGTTTACAAGGACACTTTGAATGGGACTATAGAAGTGGGTGCATGGATTGCGCAATCATTCACGATTCTTCACGTGTCACCTTAGCTTTATTCTCAGATGTTAATGTTGGTGTATGCAGTATTTCTGTGCAGGTTTTACATACATGCGAGTGAATTTCTACGTTTTGTGTATTCAGAGCAATGGTTGTCAAGGGAAGAGTTGTGCTGCAGTGAAATGATGCAACTCTTTGTAATACTATTGGCAATGAATGAAATAAGTCTAATTATTTAATATTAAAAGGTGAAATGCTTTAATTGTAATTGATATTTTATTGAATTAAAAAGATTTATACTTTGTCTTAACAATTTCTTTTGTAATTTATTATTTTCTGTCCTTTTGAAGCAGGTGCAAGCTGAGACAGACAGGGGTGTGTAGGCCTAATGCTCGCCTTAAATATTCACAATCATGATAGTCAGACTGTGCATTAGTAGGCCAATGTGAATTACAATATATTGCAGATAAAAATTGTCTGGACAAGGCAAATTTGCTTTTACTTTAGGCCAATATGCCAAAATTGAAAGAGACACCAACACACTGTAGGAATTTGATCTTTCACTTTGGGGATAGAGGTAAAATTGATAAATCCAGTCATCACTAATAAGGATACAGACATTTTAATAATGCCCTGGATCATCATTGTAATTCATTGTCATTTACTGTAACCACAAAGCAGAAAATGGCATCCAGTGGTTTGATCAGCACAGCTGCACAGTGACAGAAATCTCCTCAGTTACTGAATACAGAATATTGCATTTGTGTTTTTCCATTGCCATTAAACACAATAGAAATATGAGGTGATTCCTCAAATTCAAGAAAAAGACTCTTCACACTATTGCTGGGTAACTTTTAATCCTGCTGCCATTTTGGTTCCTCTGTTTACTTAGTGATTTGACACAAAACAGCCAACCAATTTATGCTGAAATGAATCTGCTGACAACAGCAAAAAAAAAAAAAAAAAAGAGACTTGGTCACACTGCACGCAGCACAGAAATGTTAGTTTTATCTTTAGCACATGGCTGTGTCAATAGTTTGCTGGGTCCACTGGCCCAGAGAGAGGTTCAAGGTTGCATGGAAATTAATCAGCAACTAACCTCCTCACACCACTTCAGGTCACACTTCAACAGCCAAAAGCTGGCTGGGAGTCAGTGCTGGAGAGATATGAATAATCCTAGAGCAAACCTCCTCTATCCCTCAAGTGAAAAAAAAAACACTCAGCAGAAAATGTAGAAGTTAAAAATGGGAGTGACAAAGTAGGTTACACCAGACATGATAGATAAGTTGACAATTGGTTTGCTGTGGAATTTACCAAGCCCTCAGACTGCATTTCGCTGTGTGCACAATATGAAACGTATCTGTCAGGAGCAAGCAAACCCCAGACAGAGAAGATAAAGAAAACGGGGCATGGTGGGATTTGTAGGTGATCCGTGACAATTCAGGGTGTGGAGTGTTTTCCAACTCTCCCTTCAAACAGCAGAGTAGAGGTAAAACCTACTCTGCTGGTTTTTTGTAGAGGACACTCACACTAGGTGAAAATCTCTAAATAACAAAAACTGTGTGATGTTGTTTTGTTCAGTGAGAGATGACATTTTGAATACAGTGGATATTTCAACACACTCAGTGATGAACAGTTTAGTTTTTAGCTGTTGTGCAATATCCTCCCTTTCCAACACATCACCACTTGAAGAATGTTACACCCACTTTTAAATAAGACATTGTTATCCTCCATGTCCATGACAATAGCTGTAAGTAGTTGTGGCCTGGCTTTATGCCTTACTGGGTACAAAAGTAAAAATGATCATTTTTCACAGATCTCAAAAAATGTTGTAAAAAATGTTTAAGAAACAATCGCAGAAACATAGTAATGCTTTAAATGACGTGGGAATAATCTAAGATCCAACACTCCTCTGTTGTGAGTTTTTCAGCGCAGATCCTGCTCTTGCTCCTCTAGTCGTAGCTCTTAATGTTGGCACAGATTCACTCAAACATTCTAGGCATTCTTCGTTTGATGACCCCATGTTTCCTATTTGAGCCCCACGCAGTCTTTCCCTGCTCCTGGCTCACATGCTGACAGGAGAGAGGGAAATTCCCACACAGGATGACCTCTTTTCTTAAAAGTTTAGCCCAGCCCCCTTTCAACATTTTACCGTCAATGGGCAGTGTCTGTCCGTAAACTCCTCATTGCATCACAGGCCCCTCCAAAGGCCAGCTGGCCTCCTAAAAACTCCTCTGATAAACCAATACAAACACATGCACACACACACGCACACACCTGTCATGCTGATGTCCACTGTGTACCAGATGTTGTGAAATGGAAGAATTTCTTTTTTTTTTACCTCTGAGTCATGTTAGTTTTTTTTGACGCTCATTAGCAGTTGTTTGTTCCTCAAAACACTTTTCATTAACGCATCAGATTCTGTTTCCCAAATTAATAAAAAAAAAGTCAGATGCTGTAGACACAGCTTAGTATTATTTAACACTTCTAATCATTTGATTTGGCTTTGATCCAGTTCTTCTGACGTATTTAGTTAAACTGTTTCTCAGCAGACACAAGATATTTATTACTGTTTTACATCATGAATACCACAACTTACAGATGCGCTGAAATGAAATTACACTGAGTAAGGGTTGAATAGGATTTGAGGCATCTCCACAGATAAGCTAATTTAGAACCATGTATAACACATTGTATAACACATTAATGTATGGTGTAGAGCTGCAACGATTAGTCGATTGATAACTTAGTTGACAATGAAAATTAACAACTATTTTGATAATTGAATAATTATTTTAGGCACATTGTATGCAAAAATGTCAAGTATTTGCTGTTTCCAGCTTCTTGGATGTGAAGATTTGATGCTTTTCTATGTCACACATGATAGTAAACTGAATATCTTTGAATTTTGGACTCTTACTCATACAAAGCAAGACATTTGTAGATGTTATCCTGGTCGTTTTTCACTATTTTCTGGCATTGTGTAGACAAATTGATTTATAATTAACGTTATAATGTTAGGTGCAGCGCTAACATGGTACTTTGTAACAAAATGGGGAACCAAAATTTAGCTGTTGTTTGTATAACAAACAAAACATGACTAATTGTTTCATGTCTTTATAATTCAATTTCAAATTTGTCATCAAACCAGTTATAAAACAGGAAACAGCACACACAACTATGACAAAGTTATTCTCTCTCAGTACAATTAAAGATTGTAGCTATAAACTCTTTTTATCAATAAGTTTATCAATGCAGCTAAACTGATAAGGTTGTTGTTTGTTGTTATATTCAATATTTTTATTTCAGTCAACAAATCCCATGGAAAGACCAAAAATCAACAATGTGTTAGTCCATCTCTCAATACATTCCTACCTCCCTACCCCGTCTGTGGAATTCAGCCCCAAGCTCATTGGTTCCTATTGAAGAAAGAAATCTATAAGAAGGTAGGCTGAAAAATACATACTTTTTAGTTTTAGTACTTTTTTACATTTTTTTACAGACCCACGTAACTTCCCAAAACATCTGGTCACTGTAGGTTTAGCAAACTACACACAAACAAGAGTAAATAGTGCATTTTTAAGGGACAATTTTCAGCCACAATGACAAGTCAAAATGTCTTCTGTGAAAAGGGCCGATTTTAATAAATGCACTGGCACCTATTAGAAAGGCTTCTGTCAGGCCTATATAAAGATAAGATATTCAACATTTTTTATCACAGTCAACAAATGCCATAAAAAGACCAAAACCAACAATGTGTTAGTTCATTGTACGTAAATCCCTAAAACAGCTGGGCACTGTAGTAAAGTCAGAACATTGAAACAGGAGAAAAAATGCATTTGTTGAGTACTATTTTCAGTTGCAGATGAATTCGCATTTGATGTTCTAGTTAGTATTTCCAGCAGCAGGATGGTGTATGTGGCACTGAGTCAAAATAAACTACGGTGCCAACGTTTATGGTAATGAAGGAATGTGTAACCAAGCACATAACTTGGTACAACAGTGTGGCTATAAGGTGTGTTTCTAATAGTTGTTGGACAACAATGAAGCTCTGTGGCTCAGAGGAACAAGACATATTGTGTTGTGGCTAAGCAGACAATACCTGTTATTAGATTCATCATTTGCTTTGGTCTTTTCATGAGATTTGTTGACAAAAAGTAAAATATAGAATATCAACAAGGTTTTAATTTAGCTGGTAATCTGTTACTGACAGATACCACTGTCATTTAGTCTCTTCCTCTTTGTTATCCTGCATCAGACCACAATTAAACTGTGGAGTACCTCAAAGTTCTATTCTGGGTCCTGTTCTGTTTTCTACTTACATGTCTTTTTTGCACATTATGTCTATGTTTTGCTGACTAAATAGAAGTTGTACATAACATAAAGCTGCATGCAGATAAACCTGAGGTGGAATTTTTAACCCAATGATACTCTAATTAGGTACTTGGGAGTCAGCTCTGTTTCCAGACAGAATTTTGAAAAATAGTTTTAAAGAAGTGTTCAGTTGTGTTGTGTTTACCATTTCAAGATCCATCCTTGTTGATTTTGTTAATTTTTCTAATCTTGTTTCTTCCCACAGACTTTGCGCCAACTTGCACTAACCTCCTGTTGATTTTAGCCTAATTTTAGAGTAATTGAGAACACTCAGACACTGTAACAGTTTGTATAGAAATATTTGCTCAGAGTTTTAAAGAAAAACATAACTGACCATCCTAAATGCTCTCATGATTCTCAAATCGAGACCAAAGACAAAGGATGGCCAGGATGTCTGGGCCCCTAAATCTGAAATATCTGACATAGTAAGTAACCAAACCTGTGTCATCTTTAACGTCATAATTAAACCAGATACTTATAAATGTAACACTTTGATTTTGCTTGTTTAATTACAGTTCCTCCTCTAAGTGAAAGGGAACAACGGATATCCGGACCATGGGTTGTAACGGGAAGCCAGACCTCCTGAGCTACGGTAAACGGACCAGAACATGATCTGTGTTGAAGTGAACCAAGATTTCAACATCTTTGTTCACTTCTGCTATTTTGCTGTAGATGACTGTGAAAACACAAAACTGACGAGCAGAAGTGACTTGCGGTCACTACACAGCAAGTATCCCTGCCCAGATCTTGTGTAACATCAGGCACTCCTTGCAAAATTATCGTTTTCTTAATTATTAGAGCAACACTTGTGTGTGAGAAAAGTTTATTTCAATACACTGACAGTATGTCAAGGTTTGATTGGGGCTTTCTGCAGAGTGAACAACGGGTGTTTTCCTAAATCTACACATAACATTGTAATGACATCTAATTAATTAAGCAATATATACGTTATTATATAATTTAAGTCTGATAAAACTTTACTTTCCACTGGGCTTTTAATACATTTTGTAATCTGACAGGATAATTGTAAATTGTAGATGTAAAAAATGGTCATTACAGGTCATTAAGTTGGTCAAGCTGGAGTTAGGCAACTGTTTTTAATATTTTAATAGTCAATTCATCATTTATGTATATTTTAAAGCAAAAATGCCCCAAAATTCTGCAGTTGCAGCTTCTGGTATATGAAGATTAGCTGATTTTCTTCACTTTAGACTTCAGGCAAATTTCCATGAGCATTTTTCACTATATGACATTTTATTCTTTCTCATTGTTTCTTTATATTCAAATTTATTGATAAAGGAAAACAGTGGTAAAGACATATTCATACTTAAAAGTAGCAATACCATGATGCAAATACATCCCATTACAATAAGAATCCGTATTTAGTCTAAAAGTACATAAATATTATAAGCAAAATGTACTTAAGTAGAGTATATTATATATCTTGTATTATGTACAATGTATTATTGTATGACTATCATGGATACATTAATAGATAAATATCATTTTACTGTTAAATTTGGTCAAGGTCAGTGTGGGATGTAACGGGATAAAGTAATAAAATTACAAAATAAGTGTAAGTATAATCTGTTACAGTTACTGAGAATTTTTTTTTTTATTAAATTAAAGTTACTAATCAAAATGTAGTTGATTACAAAGGGGGTTCCATCTGAATAAATTCCTTTTGGTAAAAAGCTGATATGTAGAATATGACATTCATTCTGTTGCTTTGCATTTTGCTTTTTTGGCTGTGCAGCAACGCCTTCTTTTGGCATCTCTGTGTACAGCATGGTTCAGATAGGTGATAGATAGGTGAGAGATCTAACACCACTCACTAACTTTATTCAGAATTGTGTTTTTATTTAATATTAACTTGGAGAGATCATTTGGTTCTGGTATTTCTACAGCGTGCAAACAGACTAAGTTAATGTTACTGAAAAGTAATCAAATAGTAATGAAATATATAGTATATAATAGTTACATTACTTTGATGATTACATTGATGAAATAATTAGTCATTACTAATCATCAATTTACCATTATATGTAATATAATTCACCCTATTTTAACAGGGTAATTAGTCATCTTTAACCTATTGCGCTTCAAAAGTAACTTTCCCAGCACTGGTTGAGGTTTAACCAAATAAAATAACTTTACTTACTTTTAGATAGTTTAATCTATAACAATGCATCAAATTTTACAAGCTGATGATATGACTTGTGTGAAAAATATGTATTTGTAAGTAACAAGTAACTGTAGTTGTCAAATAAATGAAGCTTAATGTAGAGTAAAAAAGTATCATATTTCCACCACTGAAGAAAAGATTATATTTTATGCACTATATTTAAGAAAGACAAATGAACTTGTGACATTTTCACAATCAATCTTCAATAGTTTTGCAGGTATGAGTTCAGTGTCACCTCAAACCAAGAAAGTCATTCAAATCAGTTTTCATCAGATATAAACCAACACTGATCTAACATTGATACACCTTTACCATGCTGGCTCCTACAAGCATACAAATAGAGTACACATACACATAGAGTAATTTCTTCTGTAGTTCACTATGGCATGACTCCAGAAAAAGGAAGATGCCCCACCTATCTTTCGAGGTGCCAAAGTTCCTTCATTATAGAAAGTTCAGCTTATGGCACTGTTCCTCAAAGCTCACATCTAAAACTTTCCTAGATTACCAGACACTCTGACACACTGGTCAATTAAACTGACATCCTGTTTTATTTTGACAACCAGACTTCGGAAATTGTGAATATTATGGAAGTGAAATTTGTCCTCCTGCACGAGTAGGGTTGTTACTGTAAACTGTTGATGTTTTTTTTCAATCAAGGAAGGACAGATGGATGATCTCCAATTTGTGGGACAATCCTGCAGGTGAAAAGGATACATTCAGGTTGGTAATTGCAATTGAAATGAAAGGTAGCCCCGCCTGAGAGGGCAAAAATTTGGTAAAAGACGACAGATGTGAGTTTGGATCAGTGATAGAAAGACAAATCTGTGGGAAATGTTTCCTCTGGTCCTGTGACTGCATGTAAGACAGCCTGCAGGAGAATATTTTAAAAATGAAACAACACTGTTTTGTTGATGAGCCGCAAAATGTGCTGTAGGTTCTCAGCTGTACACTCACAAAATCACAGATACCAGCTAGATCTAATAGTATTAATGATGTGTGAGCTTTGACATGTTATGCAACAGGAAGTAGGGTGCGTTGACGAAGGTGGGAGGAATGACAATACCACTGACACTATGACTATGTGACAATGATCACGTTGAACACATTTTACCTTTCACTTCATTTGCAAAGGTTGGTGTTACAAGCGCAGAATCACTGTGACGCTCAGAAACACACGGCAGTTGTAACAAATTGACATGTTTTTCTGCTGTTGCTGTGATGAAAACATCAATAGCGACGCAAAGGAACACTGTGGTGACATCTGTGGTGAGGCAGGCAGGTCAGCCAACTTTGTTTACATGTTGACCATGTGTCGACGTCGACGTCATCACTTCTTGCTGCGTTCAGGGAGGAAGGATGCGGGAGCTTGAAGCGTACTAAGGGGAAGCACCAGCTCCAACCTCTGTATTTACGCTATGACCTACATGCATGGCTATGACAGTCGAGGTACTATATGTCACATCAATGTGTGTGTGTCGGACGGTTGGTCCTCAACAGCAGCAGACGAGGGGACAGGAACAGGAACAGGAACTGCTCACGGGTGAATGTCTCAACAGACGTAACCAAAGACATCAGCCTCTGACTGCGAGACTGCAGTTTAATGAGAACAACAACACAGTGTTTTTCCATTTGAGTTAAAATCAATCAAGTTGCGTCATTAGGAAAAGCAGATATTTGATAAGCTATTAGATATAACACAATGCCATGTTTAAGACACATTATTAGATTCATACTGATGCATTAACACATATTTAGCATTTTACTATTGTAGCTTGTTGAATTGGACCTAGTTTTGACCTAGTTATATACAGTTCCTTAGTTTAGCTGGGCCCCTCCAAAGAGTCACAAGAGAAATCTGAGGGGTTGTGAGATGATTAATGTGGTAGGAAAACTATGCACATTTTTGTACTTTTTAAATTCTTTTTTGTTGTGAAATATTGTATTAAATTACCTTTTTTGAAGTTAAACCATCAGAAGTTTAGATTGTTTTTCTCTTGTTCCTCTTTGGGCCTTGAACTGTTATATACATGAAACTATCTGAGAAGTTTAGAAGGGAAATTTTGTCTTTGGTGGAAATACTAACAGCTGTTGACCAGAGGCCTCAACTAGATGTTGCTTTTTAGAAGGGTCATAATAAAAAACAAACAACAAACAACACACACCACAAATAAGAGAAAATAAAATTCAAATTCATATTAAATGATCCAGATCTCCCACAAAATGTTGTGGGTTCTTCCCTGGCCCATGCCCCATCCCTCAACCAAGTTTGGCGCAAATCAGCTCAGTGACAAATAAACAGACACAGGTGAAAACACAACCTGCCTGGCAGAAGTAATAAAACATACAGCACAATGGCATACAGTATGCAGGTGGTCAGGTGCAGTCATAAAGAGCAGATCATCATAATCCAATGAAAGTAAAAAAATAAAAAATAAAAAGCTGCCATAATAAAGTGCAGGATTTATTCCTAAAAAGGAAATTTAAAGTAAGTTTCAGCTTAGAAACAAGGTTTTCAATGTGTGATTTAAATGACAGGTTTTGATCAGTAAAAATAAATAAATATAAGTAAAACCTAAATATGTTTTGACCATTTCAATTTCAACCCCCTGAGCAGCTGAGACAAATCTCGAATGTAGCATTATCACAAAGGTTATTTACATATTGCCTATAAGGAATAACAGTGGTCCTAGTATTGAACCCTGGGGCATGCCTTTGGGTATAGGGAAGAAGGAAGAGAAATACAAATGATTTGTTGTGTAAGATCTAATGACTCACAGGTAGATTTAAAACTGTCAGAGAAAGAGGACAACCAGTTCCAGTTTAAAATCTAAGGCTGATAGTTGATTGCTCAATGATGATAAAGCCTCACTACTTGCTGACAAAATGGCCCTTAAGAACTTTAAATTACAAGGCAAGAAGTTCAAATTATCTGCTGAGGGATGACGGAATGAAATTTATTATTTATTTCTTCTTTTTTTTTGTTATTTTTTGGGGCTTTTTGTGCCTTTAATTGACAGGACGGTAGAGAGACAGGAAATGGGGAGGCAGAGAGAGGGGGAATGACACGCAGGAAAGGGCCGTCCGATGCAGGAGTCGAGCCGGGGGCCAGCTGCAGCGAGGACTGTAGCCTCTATATATGGGGCGCCTGCGTAACCCACTGCGCTACGCGACGCCCCTTATTATTTATTTCTTACCTTTATTTCTTCTTGCCACCACGTTTGTGTAAACTGTAAATCTTTAACTGCAATGTCTTTACCAATGATAGATTTGTTTAGCCAAGTTTTAAAATAAAAATATCAGTAGCCTAGAAGATGATTTCGCCCAGATTGTCACTAGGTCCAATTGGGGAGGTAGACTTCTGACAGGTGAAAGGTGAAAAACCATTTGCTTTGTTGCAGAGAGTCCAAAATCACTCTCATATCTGTATGCTAAATATCAAGCTACCATTAGCAACCAGTTAGCCTAGCTAAGACAGAAAACAGAGGGAAAAGGCTAGTCTGGCTCTCACCAAAGGTAAGAAAATCCACCTACCAGCACCTTTAAATCTCCCTAATTAACATGTTACATCTCATACATAAACCAAAGTGTACAGACCAGTGACAGTGACGTCTGTTTTTCACACCTCGGTTTTTCTACAGATTAATCTGAAGCTATATATTTATCACTGCGCTTTAGAGAAGGACACAACCAGGCTAGCTGTTTCCCCGTTTCCAGTCTCTTTGCTAAGCTAAGATAACCAGCTGCTGGTTTTAGTTGCATATTTACCATGTAGACATAAGAGTGGTATCAATCTTTTCATCAAACTCTCAGCAAGATAGCGAATAAGCATGTTTCCCAAAATATCTCAAACTATTCCTTTAACAGTGAATTTTATATTTTTGTGTTTTTAATGCACATTACGAATCTAGAAATAACTGGTAGCTACCTAAAGCAGCCAGATAAATGTAATTGAGTAATGAAATACAGTGGAGTAAATATATAAAGATGGATGAAATGGAAATACTCAACTAAAGTCCCAGTACTTCAGAACTGTATTCAAGTACAGTAACTGAGTAAATGTAGTGAGTTACATTCCAGCACTGGTCGATACTAAAAGCTGTCTCATTCCCTCCCCCCTGGCTGGCAAAGTTTTGAAATGATAAGGGCATGAAGAGACATGGTACACCTGACAGTGTACTCACACTTATTGCTATCAAGTTTCCATTGCACAGTGCTGGTGTGTATGGTGACTCAGACTTTGCAGAGTCATGCTTGGAAAGACCTGACTCCCTTCGTATTCAGGAATTTCCTGATCCCTGCTCGGCTCCCTGCGAAAATGATCTGCAGGCTACAAAAGAGACTTACAGTCAAAGATCGTCCCACCCACCCTCACAGCTGGCCAGCCATTGGGAAGTTCCAGGTTAATAACTAAACTGAGGACACATGTTGGAAGAGTCAGCAGGGCAGGGCAGATATCCTTTTTGGTCGATTGTGAATGTGGAGTCAGCATTGTGCAGAATTAGGCTGAGTAAAGAGTCACCATAGTGCACTTCTGACATTTGTTCAAGCCACTTTTTTTTTCTTTTTTTACAAAATTGAAGTTGAATTTCTCACCAAAATCACAAACATTAAAAAAAAGCGTAGGCCTGGTAGATGACATATATAGATATGACATACATTCAAAATACTATTTCACTTATTTATAATAGCAAAATGACAAAAGTCTTCACCACAAACAGCATGAGTCATGACTGCACTGTCAGATCAGACAGACTTTAGTTTCAAAAGAAACAACTGTGGCTTTAAGATGACTTCCGGCCCCACACCTTGATTGTAGTTTTCCTACTGAAGCTTGTTCAAGCTTGCTTGCTCGCTTGACGTCAGCAGAGCGGTGGCTGGGAGTGCTATTACTCACTCACTGTTTAAGTTGCATTCCTGGACACCGCGTACCAGTGCCTGCCTCTTATTTCCCAAACAGGAAGTTCTAGCCAAGACTCTTGCCAAATCATCTGTGCTACACCCGAGCGGTGGAGTTCGCACAAGCAATGCATATGCCTCTAGACATGTTCTCCCTTCCTGTAGTGTTTACTCCCCATCATTGTGATGGTCTTTACACTTAAGTAACTATAAACTCACTCTTGGGGTCTTGTGTTGTGGAACAGTTTGTACATCAACCATAAGAGTTTGTGTGACGATGTATTAAAAAGGAACTGGGTGTGTTTTCACAACAGGCTGTTGAGAAATAATTGTCTATCAGTAATGGCTGTGGTGAGATCGGCCAGAATAGATATTAGAATTTAAGGAAGGTGAAAAGCATCTTTGTACTCTTTGTATAAGTGGAAGAATCTGAATTTGAATAAAATGAGAGCAATGTTTGTGGCGTGCAGCACCACTGTCCCCTTACAAACTTCAGATTTTGTATGGTCTGCCAATAGAGGAATGCTTCTGACTCCAGTTCACCATAAATAAAACATAACTGATGTGAAAACCCAGGTACGACACAGAAAACAGGAAAGAGTGGGCTGCAACAAGAAGCCAAGGTTCCATGTTCACTGAGAAAAGCCGCCAAGAGCCAGTGAGTTTTACAGTCTCACAGAGCCACCTTGTGGTGTATTTAACGCACGTCACTGTCTGCGCAATAAGAAGACAAGATTTTCTGAGATCACTGCAGATGTTTCATCCTCTGAAAAGAGTTTACTAGTTGTAACTAATTCAACTAATTTAATAGTAACTAATTATTAATTCTTGTTAAATCATGTTCTAATGTTTTTCATTTTTCAGATCAGTTATAAACAATAAGAACCATTTATGGGCTCCCACTGTCTGGTTTTTCTGTTTGACCACTTATTTCTACAAGGCCACAGACAATGGCCCAAAATCAATATCTTAACAACTTTTTCACACTGATGACAAACTTAAAAGTGGAAAAGACACTTTCAGGAGAAAATACATTCATAGTTCAAAATGTTCAAATGTCAACATCAGCTCATTGAGACAACTGGAAAATGGAAGCTACTGTACCTATGAATAAATAAATAGAAATGTATAAATAAAAGTTTGTGACACAGTCTGTTTTTCTAGTGCTTTCTGATTCAAAACCAACAGTTGATTTTTCTGTTCATACTACTGACTTGAAAATAAGATAAAAACACAGTGCTGTGTGATCTTTTATTACCATAATCATTGTTCAGAAGTAAGACTGAGAATGAGGTTCTGTTCTTAAAAACCAGAACAAATACAACAGTAGACTTTTTTTTATTTAAAAAGGAACACAACAAATGTAAATAAAAAAATACATGTTTTTGAGCTCAGCATAAGTATAGAAAAAACAGGAAAACCTGGTGCAATGGCTGCACAGGTGCTGAGATTTTATCCCTCGCTAAAGCAGAAAAAAAAAAAAAAAAACTCAGCACACTGAAACCTGATTTGAAAAAAATATATTTATCTAATAAGGGTGTGTCCTTGGACAGGACATTTATACATTCTAAAGGAAGGTACAGTTGTTGGACTCAAGTACTGAACTTTGTCGAGTCACAAAGGTAAACTGAACGCTAGCAGCTTAACTAATCTCTTCTTAGGACAAACCTGTTGATTCACGAATGCAGCATGCTAAAGAACAAAAAACAAAAAGACAATCATACAAAACAATATAGCCAGCTCAGGGCCACGCCATGACACAACAGATCATTACTACAGTGTATTGTTTTCATCCCTGTGCTGGTGTTTGATTTTTGGTTTGTTCAAAATCCACGACTACCTGTACAACTCAAGAGTTTGTTGAAGTAAAGGGTGACACATTATTAAGTATTTGTATTGCTGGCGAAAAATAGCTGGGTGTCTCCGTTCGTTAAGCTGGCATAACTCCACTGACTGAACACACACTACTTTACAACATGTATCAGCTGCTTTCAGGTTATGTTACACAATCTCTTGGCATGAACAGCCTCCACACGTTTTTTTTTTTTTATCTACTGTGACTGAAAAGCTGCTCTCCCAAACTAGCAAAAAAGCCACTTCAAGATGTCAATATTATTCCCAAGTCAAGTTGAGAATGCCAGGCAAATGGAGAAAGTTGCATATCACCCTGTTCCTGCAACATTTTGTTTTTAAAACGACTTTTCTGTGCCACTGTTGAACTCCCAGGGAGAGAAAACGCAGGGTGGGGGTGGTGATGGGGTCAGTTGCCAGGAGGCAACCCAGTCTACATATCTCACATTTAACATCCTGTAAATGTTATATTAATATTTTTCACTGAGTAGATTTAACTCAAGCATCAGTAGAAAGCTCCGATAACTACCACTCGCTCATATGTACGTACACACACACACACACACACACACACACACACACACACACACACACACACACACACACACACACACACACACACACACACACAAAACAAGCATACTGTATGGACTCAACCAGCATGCCTCCTGCAGCTATACACAGGCCAGGAGTGAGGACAGATAACAATTCAGTGCCCACCCCAGCATGCATCTCTTATCTAATGGGCACACGATTGCTTTCCTCTTACTTTTACATACTTCAACTTACTGTTGGGTTTAATATTGACCCAAAACAAAAGAACTATTTTTTTTTCTCTTTTTTTTAACTGCTACGTCCCAAACTGGCATATTTTCAGACAGGCTGGTCAAAGATCTGGATCTGTAATTTCTGATCCATTTGTGTAAGCAAAAGAGAGAAAATGTGAAATCATAACGGACACATTAGTAAAAAGATGAAATGGAAGAACTCATACAATTATGTCATTTTGGTAAATAAGAGAGGAGACACATGTAAAATGGGCTGACAGGCCATTCATCCTGGTTCACGGAACAAGGGAGCTAAAACAAACCCTTTTCCTCTACTGACCGCGATATGTATTATATTTTTGAGTCTCGGATTTGAGATGTGACACCTGAAAAACTGAGGCCCTGAGCATCCAAGATGACATACTGAACGAATGTTTTGGGTGGGTTATGAGAAGGGGCAAGACTTTCTTCCCACCCAGTCGCCCCCTCCCACTGCATTTGTAAAATGAAACGAGTGAACCTGAATCTGCTCAAGTCCAAATAATCCACTCACTCGCAGAGTAAACCCAGAGTTCAAAGCAGGCTGATTGGCCAGCATAGTCCACTTTGCAACATCAGTGGAGAGACAGAGAGGAACGAAAAAAAAAAAAAAAAGGAGGAGGAAGGACAGACTTCAGTGGAAATAGGCTCGATAACAGACATACGCACTGAGAGCCAGCGCTGTGCACAGGCACACGTTGGCTAGTAGAGGAGACCAAGTCCCCGGCACAGGAGAGCTTTCCTTTGGCTGCTCTGCTGCCTCGACCGCCTCCTGCTCCTGGGCCTCGTGCTGCTGCTGCTGGGATTTGGATGGGGCTTTGGAGGTAAGATCTTGGCTTCCGATGTGGCCATCGAGAAGTTCACCATGATCAGGAGGAGGCTGGGGAGCATCAACGTTCCTCTTACGCAGCTCCGACTCTTGTGAGGACCTAAATGAAGAAAGAACATAAGAGGAGAGTACAGTTGAGTCGAGGAGAGTAGAGTCTGTTTGTTTGTTCTGGTTTCATTAGACGAGGTGCGAGCCAGATGCAGCAGCTCTTCAAAATTCAAACATAGCCTACTTACTGTGTAACGAGTTACTGAATTTAAAACCAAATTAAGATGTGTTGCTCCACACAAACCGCTTCATACATGGATATTAGCTGTTGCTAAATGTTTACACCCACTGAATGCCAAGTGTAAGAGATGCATAGCTAACTGAACACAACTAAAGTTAGCTTGCTAATGTTTAGAAAAGAAAATATGGATACGTATAGCATCAGCCCTGGAAACAATGCATACTAATAAACGCACATTCCACTTGGCCTGCCGTGGCTGAATCCAAACAGAAATCGTTCTGTAGTGTCTCTGCCAATACTTAAACCTTAAGCCCTGCCAGTAGCTGCTGCCTCATAATATCGCCTGCACTCCATTTAACTGTTTCCCGCCTTTAACAAGCAGCACATGGCACAAAAACTTCACTTTTTTGTGCTTAACGAAAGGTTTTCGAACAGCTGTAACACATACTAAAAGTTGTTTTCAACCAATGACGATAAATAAAACTGAGACAAAATCTTTCAAAAGCATGATTCTGATAAATACCCGAGATTCCTGGGCTCAATGCGTTGGATGATCTCATCATTTTCAGGGAAAAACGATGGCTCAACTTTCCCATTGTAAGGGTCTCTGGGAGGAGGAAGAGGAGGAGGAGGGGTGAACTCTGGAGGATCGTCTTCCTCGTTCGAGAGCTCTTTCCATGACTCCTGCAGAAAAAAAACAAAATCTCTTTGAGCATTTGCAGAAATATTTAATATTAAATGAAGAAAATTGGTAGTTTTGTAGCATATGTGTTTTTATTTCTCGCGGCAAAATATAGTCAATGTTGCGTGTGCAGTTTTTTAATCTGCAAATGTGTCACTGAAGAACAAAGAGCAGACTGGAGAGGAAGGACTTACCTGCAGAGATGTGTCACCCTTGATGTATTTGGCACCTTCATTGACAGCGAGGTAGGAGAAGCGAAGTTGATCCGCTGTTTGAATCAAGCCCATTCGATAGCGTCGCATCTCCAGCAGCACATCGCGAATACGCACTGAAGACGGGTCCTTACGGATAGACATCTGCATTTAACAGCAAAAACATTCAGCACATAAGAATCTTAAGCTTTAGGCACTTGATTGATGCATTCCATTTAAGCTTAAAAATATTATACCCAGGAACTGATGTGTCACTGGTTGCTTGTAATGATTCATTCTACTGTTGTACTTCTAGATAAGTGCAAGCTAATTTCCTGTACTGTGTCAATGGGAAAAAGGTGCAATAGATAAAAGTCTGTTAACATCAAGATTTCTCAATAGCAGAGCTCTGTACAAACCAATAAGAGGCAGGTGTCCACAAGACAAAAGGTCCCCGAGCGACCAATGCCAGCACTGCAGTGCACCACCACTGGCCCCTGGTCTGAATTCAGGCACCCGGACTCTCGCACCTTGAACAGGAAGTTAAGGAAGGAGGCGGGAGACTCTGGCACCCCAAAGTCAGGCCAGGTGGTGTAGTGAAAATGTAAAATCTCACGAGTCTCTTGAGTCTACAGAAGAAGATCAAATAGAAAAACCTGTAATTTTGTACAAAACAAACTTTGGAACATCCCCACTTGATTTGACTGATTCAGCCTTTGCTATTATGAACAGGAGGAATGTTTACAGCAAGTAAAACCTGTTTCAAGGTTTATATGGGCGCCCGATTATCAACTATTGATCTAAGAAGGACTTAAAAAATTGTGAACATGCTTTAATAGACTGTAGACACCATGTCTACTTGTGCACACACCTTAAAAAAAAAAAAACAAAAAAAAAACACCACAGGTGAAAACCTACAGACAGATTTTCCAGCTCCAGCTGACGGACTGTGTAGTAAGACTTGATGTCTTCTGAGACGAGGGTAAGCTTGAAATTGGTGTCTTCAAAGACAGCGTCCTTCTCCTCCCTCTGTGGCCAATATTGGGCACATTTAACCTAAAACCAAATGAAAGTGCACATTTCACACAGCGTAACAAGCAGGCGGAGAGCAATGCAGTGGGCTTAAGAAGTGACACTGTGAGGAAAAAAGAAACCACTGCTTACAGAGCCTTTCTCTATGACTCTGTTCAGCATCACCACACCGCGGGTCCTCTGCTCCCACACCATCTCCCAGAAGTGGCCACATGTATTTGGAAGGGGTCCCTAAGAATGAATGACAGAGAACACCGGGTTTTATTCTCAGTATCACTACGTAAGAGCAGAAATTTAAAGATTATGGCAAGGCGTTTGATAATGTAATGATCATACTATTCTTAAAAGAGCATATTAAATCATCAGTCTGCTGCCTTCATATTCTAGCTCAACATACATCCGTTTCAAAACTTCAGTTATGTACTAATGACCGAGTGTGACTTTTCCACAAGAGTTGTGTTTTCAAAATCCTATTTTTGTTTGATTTAATCCCTGAGCGCCGTCCTCTCACTGTCCAGCCGCCAAAATCCAGATGAGACGAGAGCAGCCGATAATTACGTTTGCCTTTAACTGGTACCATGTTTTCACTACAATGAGCTTTGTGAGCAAGTGATTTATGGACTTTCTTTTTTGCACCGTGTTTTGCCTCTCAGGCTTCATCACGGCTGATCTGAGAGGAAGACTGCCGGCAACATTCATGGCTTTAAAAAGCACTTTCAACGTTTTTGTGAAGACCCTCTCTGCCCCGTGTACCTGTTGCTTGGATTGTGAGGCCATTTTCTTTGCAGGTACTGGAGGTGGGTGTGGCAGTGGGTCGTCGGCGCCTGGGCCTTGTGTGTCAGTGCTCCTATTAAAACCGTGTCGGAGCTCAGTTTCTGGTTCTCTCTCCTCCCTGAGACACCCGTTTGGTTTTGCTTTGCGTTTGGTTTGTGTCGCTGCACCATACAACATTGCACTCACCCACTCATGCACCCACTTACACTGCTGCTCTTACTGATCACACACACAATTGTTAGTTTAAGTTGCCCTTAGATTTATTTGTTTGTTTAAAAAAAATAAAATAAAATAAAACATCTGTTAATTGGCTGGGTTGTGTGCGTCTCCCTCTTTTGTCACGGCCTTGCGGTCCAGTTTGTGACAGTTTTAAATTAAATGAATGTAATCTATGATTTAATATTGGATTTGAAATTATCCATAACATTTTAATAAAAGTCAATTTTTTTAACATTTTTAGGCAGGATATAACACATGTAATAAATGGTTCATAACACACTGTAATGAAGCTATATGCAGCTATGAGGGCATTTTAAGTTCTTATTAAAGTACAGTATTTGTCATAACTTCTCCTATGAAGACACGTTACATATGATTACACCTGTGTTTTACTATAGTGTCATTCATTATCTGTTTATACCTGAGCCTCAGAGTTATAGTTGTTGGCAAACACATTAACACACCTAGCTGGAACTAATCCAGCCTAATACAACAATCCTGCAATATATCCTCCATTCATGAAGGTTGTAATGTTCAGTTTGTTTTGAAACTGTTTCAGAGCGGTGTTGATCCAACTGTGTGGTTAGTTTGGAGGATGCACTTTGTGGTACTGTGACCTATTTTGTATTATACTGAAGGGTGTTTCCATTTTTTTTATCCACCACACACATATCAATGAAGGTAGGCTCAATAACAGAAACATGTAATACAGCACAACAGAACCACATTATAACCATACATATTATATTATATATAAAAGATTCATTGCAGGACTGTTGTACTAGACTGCATTAGTTTTAGCTAAGTGTGTCTAACTGAGTGTATACTGCCTATAAATGCTAAAGAGGGGCTACGTTATCTAACATAAAGTATCTCTATCACAGACACTAAATGTTATTTGAATTAAGATCAGTGCGTTCATACTGCAACAGCTTACATTACAATTTCATCATAATAAGTTATTTTCTAGATTGATATATGTATATATATATAAAATGCCCTGGAGGCAGTACAGTCGTATCCTCACACACTTATGAAGACAAACCTACGCCGTTGCTAATGACACAATGCTTCCATCCATGTGTATTTGTTCATAATATCCTACAAATAACGGGTATGAATTGTGTGTAAAGGACGATTGTCACTGTCCAGCTGCAGCCACATTTCCAAAGGAGTGCACAGACTCTTCATCTCCACACTTACCTGAGTGAGGATGTAGTTCCTCTGTGCCTCTTCTACTGTTATTAGGCTGGCATTAATGTAGTCATTTGTACCCAGCTGCAGACATATTCTGCTGTGGTCAACTGAGGAGAAGGAAAAAGAAAAAAAATAGACTCATGTAAATACTGCGTGCTTATGTGTTTTTCATATGTCACAACCCCCAGGGGAGTATAAATGCAATTCTCAGATCAACACAGCTGTGGAGAACTAATGGCAACGTCTGTCTGTGAACAAAACACAGGTGTTAGCTTTTGGCTTCAATACTGAGGTGTCGACTTCTCTGGACACCCAGTCAAACATCTTAGTTAAGAAGTAAACAGTGTGAAGAAGTTTCAGTTTACGTATTTTCACATCTTGTTAAAAGTGAATTAAAAAGAAAAAAAAATTAAGTAAGTGCAGTAAGTATTTGCAACCCGGTCTGCCCAATTTGCATAGTTAATTCAGTGTGAAAGAGAGGAAACCACAAAGTTCAGCACAGTTCAGCTGCTGGACCGTTTGTGATGTCACAGAAAATTATTTTATTGAACAATAACTCTTTTCAAAAAGAGAAAGACACATCAGTAGTTGAAGGCAGGATGACTGAACAGTGATCACATAAAAGATATAAAACATATAAAACAACAATTAAATGTATTTAGGTGTTGCCTCTCTGAGACAAAGTGAATATAACACAGGATGGACAGCTCAAAAACACTGGAAATTAGATAAAACAAAACCTACAAAATCTACAACTGTGGGCTGTATTAATTATTTTTATCATTTGTCAGTATCTGGTTGTGTCTGGAAGATGGGTAAAAATTAGCTGTATAGCTCCAGCACATTTACACTGATGCTGCTAAATGTTGATTAATTTGCACCGTCACCTTAATATTCAAGGTGAATATTTCAATAAACAAAATAAAATGTAACTAATCTCTCACCACAACAATCTAAATTCATAAAATAAAAAAAATTAAAAAAAATAATAACAACAACTTTAACAGGATGATTATGATATTGCCAGCCTGATCTCCTGCAGGACTTCTGTAGCTTTAGCTACATGTACTATCACCATACTGATAGCCTTCATAAATACACAGTGCTGACAAAAAATATGAATTGGAAGTCACATCCTTTTTTACATTAGTCTCTCCATGGTGATTCAATGTTCTGCCTGTTGTGTAATAATAAAACAGTGTAATTTGAGATGATTATTACAGTACTTATGCCTGATATCATGTATTTCTGTGGAAGGACTCACTTTAAAGAGTAAGTCACCATTGGCTGATGTTAGAACAGACCCAACACTGTGGGCGGAGTACTATGCAAAGAGTCCCAAGTGGTCATTCATTTAAATAAATATTCTAAGTGTTTAAGACTGTTGAGTAAAGTGTATTGAAGCATGAAATTGGTAACTTACATGGGCTAACATCTCTGTAACGATTCCGACTCTTGTTTTCAGGTAATTTGGCAAACTTGCAGGGGAGGTCACATGACTGCTGACGAATCTCCTGTGACAGAATAGAAGATATATACATAGCATTGTATTAACATTACATTTATGTCACATTAAAAGTCTGATGCAACATTAATAATGAAGGTTGTTTCTCCATGCGCTAAAACAGAATCCAAGCATGTATAAAAAAAAATCTAGGGAGGGGTGGGGTTGGGGGGTTGGGGTGGAGGCGGGGGGGGTCGTGTTGTTCCTTCCTATATTTAATTCTGCAGAAAAACTGACCAGCGGTCATCTTCTCATACTGAAGATATTATATGACAACTCTCAAAAAGTGTCCTACTTGTGTGTGTGTGTGTGTGTGTGTGTGTGTGTGTGTGTGTGTGTGTGTGTGTGTGTGTGTGTAACATGTTTGCACACACAGGTCTGTTTAAAACATATAATAATATCAGATGATTTACACTGAGCTGTAGTTAATGGGTATTTTGTGCAAGAAACTGGATAGGTCTGTAGTAGTAGATCTGAAACAGTCTTTTAATTGACTGACAGAAAATCAATTTGCAACTATAACGCTGATTATTTCAGTGATTTTTCATGCAAAATGTCAACATTTCATGGCTCCAGCTTTTAAACTGTATATGAGGATTTGCAGCTCCTCCTTTGTCTTTGATGATGAAATTAATATTTTGGGGTTTTGGGCTGTTGGCTGAACACAACAGTTAATGACATCACCTTGGTTGTTGGACATTGTGATGGGCAGTTTTTACTGTTATCTGACGTTTTATAGACTAAACAATTAATCAAAAAATAAAAAAGGTGCAAAGCAGAATAATCGACATTGAAAATAATTATTAGTTGCAGCCCAATGTAAAACGTTAAAAAGTAGCTCCACCTCAACAAACAGAAGTAACATTACTGGACGAGTAATAATAATAATCTAATAAATAAATGACAGTAAATCAGTCACAGGGGACATTTCTCTGCACTGAGCACTTTAACTTTCAATACTTAAAGTACATTCTGCTGATTAATGGAGGTGCAATGATTACTCGATTGATTGATTAGCTGATCGGCAGCTACTATGATAGTTGGCTAATCTCTCTGAGTTATTTTAGTTAAGTAAGAAAGCCAAAATTGTCTGGTTCCAGCTTCTAAAATGTGAATATTTTCTGGTTTTCTTGTGAAAGTAGGGCTGGATCTAAGGATGATTTTCATTAATGATTGATTATTTTCTCATTTAGTCTATACAATGTCAGAAAAGGTAAAAAAAAAAAAATATCTTCTGCATCACTGAAAATGTCAATGACTATGAGGCTGAAAACAATATTTTCATATACTTTATGCTTCAAAAATGACAAATGATTTTTCATTTTTCCAAAAAGTTGCCAATTATGACGATCGACTGATCAATTAATCGACTAACCTTTGAAGCTAAACACGATAGTAAACTGAATATCTTTGGGGTTTGGACTGTTGCTCAAACAAAACAAGACATTTGAAAACGTCACATTGGCCTTGTGATGGGCATATTCTGATAGACAAACAACTTATCGATTAATGGAGAAAACAATCAATAATGAAAATAATCATTAGTAGCAGCCCCCAACGACCACACTTACATGCTTGTATCACTAAATTTGCCATTTTAAAGCAGGACCTTTACTCGTAGTGGAGTATTCAGTCTGAGTAAGTAAAAGATGTGAGTACTTCCTCCATCATTGCTGAAAGCTGAGATATTTGTGTGAAAACATGTGCAACAAACACGGACACTAAACCTACAGTTAGTATGAGACAAATGAAGCAGATCAGTGATGGGATGTAGTGTTTGGTTGAGACCCAGGCAGACTCATCAATCATCGGACTGGTCCGAGCAGGCGGAACCCGGACTAAACTAAAGCAGGCTGATTAAGAGAGAAATGCTGCAGACTCATTGTGCGGTAGAAACCATTTGGCCTAAAAGTGACAGCTCCGCCGACGGTCCGTTCCCACCTTGATCTACCGATAGGTCCTACCTGGTAAACGCCGTTCCAGCTCCCGTTTTCATCGATTTCCCGAAACTCGGCTTCCATTGCTGACAGTCCAGCTGCCACTCCTTCTTCCTCCTCCTCTTTTTCTTCTTCTTCCCCCGATGTGGACAACAAATGCTCCAACAAATTTAGTCTGACAGTGTTCCTCGGTAACAAACAACTGTTCCGCCACTTCTTCGGTGATTTCTCCGCACGGCTGCGTAGATCACCGTGTAACCTCTGTCGGCCTGCTCTGAGCGGAAACACGCCGCTGGCTCCTCCCACAGCGAGGAACTGCTGTCCTTGGGTGGTAAAAAACTGCAAAACGTGCTTTTTTTTTCTTTCACAGACAATGTTCCTCTGCGGGTTCTCTGAAAGTGAAATAGGTTTTAAAGGTGTTTTTCAGGCAGTGATATGTGACTTTGTTTGACAGAGTCACTTCACACTTCACCATTTTTGTGGCGGCTGTAGACACCAGAGAGGAGGTGCGGAAGGCATTTTTTTTTCACTTTTTTTTTTTCAATACTTTATTTAATAACGTGTGATGCACAACTTTTGACCAGGGGACAGAGAATAATGCAAGTAAAGCAAAAATACACTAAATAAACTGCCAAGTAAATAATAATAACATAGCAAAATAAATAAATAAATATATGATACCACTGATCTCTGAAATTTGGAAGCCCACATTATTTTTTATTTTGCTTGACATTTCAAAGTTTAGTAGGCCAAATCCAAATTAACTTTTAATCTTATAATTTTAGATTAAAAGTTTTTTGATTTAAGAATTAGACTTTTTGCACACAATTTTGCCTTTCAAGCTCACAATTTTGACTTACAAAGTCAAATTTTTGACCAGTTAATTCATAATTTTGACCTTTAAGACATAATTCTTAACTAATATGTAATGATTTTGACATTTTATCTTATAATTTTGAATAATGCATAATTCTGACTTTGTATATCATAATTTTCATTTAGTAAGTGAGAATTTTGACTTTTCATCATAATTTTGACTTTTTATCAGAATCCCCTTACTTTAGAAAATCAAAATGCTAACTTTAATTCCTAATTTGTTTTGTTTTTTTTAAGTCCAAGTCATATCTTGACTTATTAATTCATCATTTCGATTTAGAGAGTCAATGTACAGTCTAAAAGGGACTTATCTTACTTTATTGTTTAGGAGATACTTGAAGGGCAAAGTCCAGACTTTCTTACAAAGAAGAATCCCCTTAGGAGGTAGTTAGATACTGCAGTACCTAAGTTAGCTAGTTAGTACTGCAGGTACCGTAACAGTATCGTGTTAAAAAAGAGGTCTAATCTTGTTGTCACAGTAAGAATTTCTGGCAGAATAGTCATTATGAAGCATTATCATCTTTGCAGAGCTGTTAGGTTAGGAACTGATGTACAGTGTTTTATGATTATCAGATCATGTGCATTCAAGGGAATGAAACAGTAGATCATCTTGCAAAAATGGATGAAAAGCAAATCAAGTGGAGTTGGTAATACCAATAAGAAGAGCAGAAAACCAGATTTTTAATTTGAAACTAAATCAGTGGCAAAGGTTAATGTATCAGATCCAGCCAGAAGTAGGCGTGGCAAAATAGGAAAGAAGAATGATTGGTAGAAATAGACTGGGACTTTGATGCCTGCTCTCAAATTGATACTGTGGATCATAAAATCTTTGTTTGACAGTTATTAAAAAACAAACTGAAACAAAAAGGGATTAAACACATGGACATATAGAAGCAATAAGAAACCTGAGTGTGCCAAACAAGTTGAGACAGGAGAAATGCTGCTGTGTTTATGCAGAAAACAGCTTCAAATAAACTGAATAAACTCAATTTATGAGGTAATGGACATAGTTACCCCTCCAAAAAGTGCTACTGCTGGGAAAGGAAGAAGACCAAAGTCAAGTTTGTATATGAAAAGGAGTTTTGTGTTACTATCATATGGCATATAAACCTGGTGATTACAATAAACACTGTTGGTAGATCCTGAATGACTTAAAATTAAGGCAAGAAATTGCATTATAAAAGTGCATTATAGGGAATGTAAATGGAAGGATCCAGTAACAGATAAAACAGATTCTGCAGCTGCAGTTCCTTGCCACAAAGTTGTACTATTCAAATTTCTTCAGTTGTACGCCATTTTGATGGCTTTAAACAATGTTCTACTCTGTAGTGACTCAGCCTCTGCTCTCCCTAGCCTTAAGTCAGGTGGATCCTGTGATCACCAGCACTTTCTATTTGAGTGGTAACATCACTGGGATCAGGAAAGTATGGAGAGACATTTATTCAATTCAAAACAGAGTAGATAGCGTGAGAAGCAGGGGAGGAAATAGAAAAGAGGAGGGAATAATGACTAGATTAAGAACAGGTCACAGTCTAAACAGCATTCTTCACATTATAGGGAAGCAAGTTATTTGTGAAAATTTCCATGAACCAGAAACTGTGGAACATGTGATTGTTAACTGCAAGAAATCTAAATCAGAGAGACGGGACTTGATGGAATAAATGAAGATTAGGACCAACAGGAGCAGGATTACACAGCAACTGGACAGGGGCCTAAGACGTCAAGGAGCCCCAAAAGCCCCAGGTTCACTCCATGCCATTTGGGTCTACATAATGCGACTAATAGGAAATTTGTTGGAAATTTGTACCACTTAAGTACAACATCAACTATAATGGGTCTTTCATCCTCAATTTTACTCTTTTTTGGCATTTTTAATAAAATAAAGAAGATGAATAACCAATTATCAAAATTGTTGCCAATTAACTGCTTATAACTCATAACTTATAAACTCAACACAAGGTGTAACTAAAATGACTGAAATAACTGATAACCTCTGATTTCCCAGGAATTGTTCTTTCCAGGAAATTTCCCAGGAATATCAGGTAATAATGTAATAATGAAATAATGACCTGTGAAACAAAGTGACACTGGCTCAGAATATCACCTGGTCAAACCAACTTTTCGAGAAAAGAAGTGTGTTTTAGAGTTACATGTTCCTAGTCTACTGATATGTTTTTTAACGCGTCCGGCATCGGGAGCGCGCACGTACAGACACGTAATGTGGTGTGTTTATGTCCAATCCGTGGAGTCAATGCTGCTGCTGTGACCTGCTGCTGTTTAGTTAACGAAATATTCTAGCTGGTTAAAACTCGTATCGGCGATAATATGAAACTATTTTGATACTACAGACATATGTGTCCTCGAGGTGAGCGCGCACAGAGTGACCTGGCAGAGGTCATCATGGATTAGCTGTAGCCGAGTGGGTTTCTGAGTGACAGCAAGAACTGGGACAAGGGACTGTGGTGCTACTAACGTTAGCTAGCAGCTAAAGCAACTTAGCCTATACGTTTTGAATCAGCTTTACTGCAGCGACAGGTATTATGCAAATTTCTGACAAGTCCTTCTGTGTGTGTCGCTTCATGTCTTGTCTTCCTCTGGCCATCAGCTCACTTTATATGGCTGTGTTTTCTTAGTTGTTGTTGTGTAGCGTTGGCGTTAGCCCTCAGCTGTCGTTGGCTGCGGCTAGCTAATGTGTAGCTATAGTTATTGCCTCCCAGTGGTGGAAAAAGTATTCAAATCTTTTAACGGTAAGTCGCTTGAGCAATACTAACGTTACAATGCAAAAATGCTGCCTTAAAAGTAATAGTCCTACACTCAAAATGTTACCGAGGAAATACTGAAGTATCAGCACTGGAGGAGAGACCGTTTCAGTCTGTTACATTATGGATTTACTTGCAAAAAGGTATTTTCATATTGTGAGAGATGTAACTGCTGCTATAATGTGGTGTATTTTCAAATTAAAGCAAAACATTTTTATCTGTTTATCAAATGTTTGGCATGGGAAATCTTAATCTGCTATCTATAGTATAGTCTAGTATAGAATATGATATTGTCCTCTGAAATGCAGTGGAAATCTCTTAAATTTAACATACTGAAGTTCCAATAACTCAGAAATGAAATATATATATGCAAAAACACCAAACATTTAATGGGTCTGTCTTCTCCAGTCTGAGGATTTGCCTTTTAAACAGATTATATTTGAGTTTTGGACTATTGGTCAAACACATAAAGTTATTTTAAGTTTTATTCACCTCAGACTCATTTTTCACTATTTTATTATGTTTTACAGACCAAACTATTTGATTAATGATTGGCAGATTCATTTATAATGAAAAAAGTTATTGGTTGCAGCCCTAATATTCTGCTACTTTCCATCTTTGTTTTTCAAGTTTTATACATTAAGTTACATACAGTAAATGTGCTGTTTGTGTCATTGTGCAACACAAGTCATCTGTTGAATTCTTTTACACATACACACCCATCTTGTTGCTCGCATACAAAACATACACAGTCACTCTCTCACCAAATGACAATACCTACAGTAAGTGTGTAACCATGCTGATAAGTGGAGGTTTTTTATACTCACTGTGTCCCTGAAGGTGATTCTCAACAGTGGTTGTTTGTTTATTTTAGATTCCTTGAGCAGTTTGAGATCCTTGAGAGATTCTCAAGGCAGCATGGCTCCCAAAGACATCATGACCAATTCCCATGCCAAATCCATCCTCAATGCAATGAACTCACTTCGCAAGAGCAACACACTCTGTGATATCACTCTGAGGGTGGAGAACACAGATTTTCCAGCTCACCGGATTGTCTTGGCAGCCTGCAGTGATTACTTTTGTGCCATGTTTACCAGCGAGGTAACACTAAAAATCTTTATTGTTGAGTTCTCAATATTAACAGTCAAATATATCAAATTCTTTGCCTCTGCTGTACAAAGCATGTCACACATAGCAAAGAGAATAATTTTTCCATTCTCTGTCAATGTCTGAGTATGAAATCTGTTTTTTCTCAATCTGTGTTTTTTTTTCATCTCCCTTTTTGGCTTTCCTCTGAGTCTCTACGCCAGCGTTAGACTTAGACTAAATACTTGATGCTCTTAAGTAAACCCTTAATAGTATGTTTCTTGTCATTACACCCGATGGTCTTTGTTGTTGTGGCTCTGCAGCTTGCAGAAAAGGGGAAATCTTTCGTCGACATTCAGGGGCTCAATGCGTCGACTATGGAGATCCTGTTGGACTTTGTCTACACGGAGACAGTGCTAGTGACAGTGGAAAATGTACAAGAACTGCTCCCAGCAGCATGCCTGCTGCAGCTTAAAGGTAGGTGTAGGACTGCCTGCTGCTGATATCGCAGTGAGAACAGCGACAGGGTATTTGCAGGTCTTGAAAAGTCTTTCTCGAAGCATTTACAAAAGTCCAAAATTTTTCCTCTTTTCTGTCGTTGGCAGTAATGTTGGTTATAAAATGTTATCTGATCACAGGTTGTTGAAACCTAACACACCTCTTGTAAACTAAAAGTGTGATTGTTGGACATGTGGCTTTGGATTGTGCCGCAGGAAGCTGTTCAGTTCTTTTTCTTTTGTAGTATTTCAGTCAGCGTCAGACCTGTAGCAAGCACTGTCATCACTGATAGCTAAATTAGCTACTGAAGGAAACTCACAAATCATGTTTTTGATTTTAGCAAAAACTTGAATGAATGAATTTTTTTTTCTAAATTGTGTACGTCATCCATCGATTTTCTGCTTTTTATATGAGTCCATAATTTTTTATAATTTAATTATATCATTACGAGTTATTGTTAGGGGCTGCTGGGAAGTACTGACAGAAATGTGATGCTATAATAAATAATTCTCTCACCATCACTGGTTTTCCATCATACAGTCATACTTTGGCCAGTATGATCATGAAACAGGTATTAAATGTCATTCTATGTGGTAATAAAAAGGTCTTAGCTTTAAAGTAGCTATTTGCTACATAGCCAGTGTTAGCATTAACAGCTGTTTAATTACAAGTCTAGAAGAAACATTGTGAGTTCAGCATCAAACTTCATTCCTTTACTCACCAAGAGCAGTTTCCAGTGGTGGAAAGTAACACAGATGTTAACTTTTGTCACTATCATGCCTTTTCTTCTACTGAAGTTAGCGCTCTAACCAGCTAATCCTGGTCCGTCTCATCCCTTTCCGATAGCAACTCACTGCAGCCATGTTCGGCCGCAGGAAAAACTCACAAATAGCCCCTTTAATTTTAATGTGGTGAACCCACCCTGCAGAGACCCTGAGGCATGGTGTGGCCCTATATTTTTAAATGAAGTAGCCTAGGCATTTCCAAATTAAGAGACGATGAGTGATCTAAAAGAATTTTTTTTGTTTTAGAGTTTGGCTGGATTTCAATGATTCGTGTGTATATACAAATATATACAAATGTATATTTGTTTTCCTCAGGGGTGAAAAGAGCATGTTGTGATTTTTTGGAGAGTCAGCTTGATCCCTCCAACTGTCTGGGTATTCGTGACTTTGCCGAAACTCACAATTGCCTTGACCTGATGCAGGCCGCCGAGCTTTTTTCCCAAAAGCATTTCTCCGAGGTGGTACAGCATGAGGAGTTCATGCTGCTCAGCCAGACTGAAGTGGAAAAGCTTATAAAATGTGATGAAATCCAGGTAGGAAAAATGAGCTTTTCTACTTTTTGGTGTCTTAAAGTACTGTGGACTAAATTTGTTATTTGAAAAACCTGAAATTGATCTGTAACAACATATTTGCTCTCCAATACATCTGTGTATACAGTATACCTGCCATAACTGTAATGGTTAGTTTTTGGTGTGAAGATGCCTGAAAAATGTCGTGATTTAAATAGTGTGAATTGAGCTCGACCTTCACAGCTTTCATATTGTCTTTCAAACACTGAGAGTGCGAAAAGAAGAGAAAATCAAGTACCAACCTGCTGTAATCTCAGTCAGTGTGCCCCCCCTCCAATTCCACTCAGGTTTGCAGATTGGGCTGACAATGAAATTGCAGAGAAGAAAACCTGATTTAAGTTTACCTTTGTGCTCAGGAAATTCCTGACCCAAACCACATGCTGTGCTTTGTGAAAACACAGTTATTATCACACGATGATTTATAGATCATCAATTCTCTCAAATGCTTCTTCCTGTCATTTTTGTTGTTTTTAAAATAAAACTAGACCATACATGTAAATCACAGTCACGCATCATTTGCCCTCAGTAGAACTGTTCTCTCTGTGTTGTATCGCATGTAAAGATTTTAGGGTGAGAATTTATGGCTTGTTTTAGCTTTAGCAGACCGCATTGCCTTACTGTTACACATTGTGTCTCTGAACTACTAATAATAGATTAATATGCAGCTTAATAGCTTAGATACAGTGGTTGCATCATAATGAATAATGTGCAACATTGTTCACTTGAGCCGTCAGTTAATTGTTTAATTATCATGTTGATTTATGTAATTAATGCAGCTGTAATTCTTCCTACTGTATTGGCTGTCTATATGCAGGTGGACTCAGAGGAGCCGGTATTTGAAGCCGTGTTAAACTGGGTCAAACACAACCGAAAAGAGCGAGAGCCCTACCTGCCTGACATGCTTGAGTTTGTTCGAATGCCGCTGCTGACCCCACGCTACATTACAGATGTCATTGATGCCGAGGTGAGCCAGGTGACACGCAGCAGGTTGTAGTGTAATTATACACCAAGCTTGCAATGAATGAATACGCGTTGACGTATTTATTCGAGTTACCGTCATAATTACGCACGTTTTTACACGTTTTAGCCGCTCATTCGGTGTAGCCTGCCATGTCGAGACCTTGTTGATGAGGCCAAGAAATTCCACTTAAGACCGGAGCTGAGGAGTGAAATGCAGGGCCCACGCACACAAGCCAGATTAGGTAGGAATCCTGTTTTCAATTGCAAGCTAGCTATATGCGTGTTCTTTTGTATATTATCTTTGTAATCCACACTGACAGCAAAATGATTTATGGGTCTTTTCAGGTGCCAAAGAAGTCCTGTTGGTTATAGGTGGATTTGGCAGCCAACAATCACCAATAGACATAGTTGAGAAATATGATCCAAAAACGCAAGAATGGAGCTTCCTTCCTGTAAGTACTGAATACACGAGAGAGAGCCTTGTGATTTTTATTATCTCAGTGGATTTGGCTAATACAGACAGGTGTGTCTTGAACAGAACATTGCACGGAAAAGGCGTTACGTCGCCACGGTCTCTCTCCACGATCGAGTTTATGTGATCGGAGGCTACGACGGTCGATCGAGGCTCAGCTCCGTGGAGTGCCTGGACTACACAGCGGACGAGGACGGCGTTTGGTACACCGTCGCCACCATGAATGTGCGTCGTGGCCTCGCAGGGGCCACAACACTCGGAGGTGAGGGAGTTATAGTTACCTTCACAGGTTTTGCCTCTCTGTGAAATCCAGTGTGAAGGTTTTCTTTCTCTCTCAGCAAAGTATGCAATAACAATACAGCCGTGCTTCTCCATTTTTGTTCCATCTCATTTGGCTCTTTGCAGACATGATCTATGTTGCTGGAGGTTTCGATGGCAGCCGGCGTCACACCAGCATGGAGCGATATGACCCAAACATTGACCAGTGGAGCATGCTGGGAGATATGCAGACAGCAAGAGAAGGAGCTGGTCTGGTAGTGGCCAGTGGACTTATATACTGTCTAGGTATGGAGAAAATATCTTGCCATATCAGGACTGCAACAAACCATTATTTTTTTATCAGTTAATCTGATGATTATTTCCAAACTAATCGAAGAATCATTTTGTTTATAAAATGTTAGAAAACTGGAAAAATTGACATTTTAATTTCCCTGAGCCTGAGGCGGTGTAGTGAGGTGGACCATCAACCCAAAGACATTCAGTTCACCATCATACACATAAATAAATTAAAAAAAACAGTAGATCCAAATACATTTGAAAACCTGGAGCCAACAAATGTTTGATATTTTGCATGAAAATGATCCTTTATCAACATGCAGCTCAAATATAAGACCGCTCTGATTATAAGACCTCATGCCAATTTTTTCATTTGACTTTTTGACTTTTTGAAGATATGACACTTTCACTTCAATCCCTGTTTCCCTGAGATACTGTGGCACCTAAAGCCACGAACAACCTGTTCAGACGCTGCTGTCTTTCTTTATCACACAAAAATATAGTTTATTTGGAATAAAACAATTTTAAGCACAAAGAAATAAGTTGGTTGCCAGCGATTCACACAAACACCATCTAGCAATATATGTATTGGATTAAAGGAGCATGAGAACACAACAACCATATGCAGAGGCTCACAACCTATATACAGTGCACTCAGTATTGCTGACAAGGTGCTGGCTCAGAGCAACATGAGGTGAGCGCTAAGAGAAACAAGTAATTAAAAAAAGGAAAACGAAAAGAACACAGAGGCAGTGGCTCAGCAGTTACAAACAAAACAAAACAACATAATTAACCTGATTTAATTATTTGTCACAACAGCAACAAACCCAAAAGTAAAACATACTCTACAGCCCACCAGCGATACAGCAGATCCCAGAAATGCTCAAGGGGCTGTACAACAAGAACAGGTAACGTTTGATTCACATAAATTAGATTCAGAGTGAAACTACACTCAATGAAAGCATGCACCTCGTAAAAGAGGTCCATTAGCACCGACCACAAGACATCAAGGCAAGCCGCCTCTGAGACACTGGAGTCTCCTACAAACAGATTTATTCATTTAATTTCCCTCCCAGTTTGAAAGGGGTAAAGTGAAAATAGTTTACCAAAATAGTTTCCTCACAGCACAGCAGGAACATCAGCGTACACCGTCAGCTCGCTTCAGGTAGCTCCTCTCAGCACGCCAGACAACAGACAGTGTGTTCAGCTCACTACACGCTGTGCACCAACTTTGCATGGAGTAGAGTAATCCCCTTATGACAGGCGCCCCTTGTTGTCCAATGTCAATGCATTGAATTACAGGTCCTGACCATTTAACCCCAAACATCAGATCCACCTGGCTACATTACTATTAAACCATGAAGAAGAGAGTCGTCATCCTCGAGGAAGCTGGACCTAGAGAATGTTTGGCATGTGTGCTTGAGAAACAACTTAAACTAATAATCGATAATTAAAATTGGTCAATCGTATCCCTAATATCTCCTCATAGGTGGATACGATGGACTAAATATCCTGAATTCAGTGGAGCGGTATGACCCACACACAGGCCACTGGACAAGTGTTACACCCATGGCCACCAAACGGTCAGGTGGGTGAGATAACTGACACAGAAGAAGTCGAATATTACAGCGAACTGTGTGTGCGACTGTGTGAGACTTTTATTCTGTTTTCAGGGGCTGGTGTGGCTTTACTCAATGACCACATCTACGTAGTGGGAGGCTTTGATGGTGTTTCACACCTCGACTCTGTTGAGGTCTACAACATAAGAACAGACTATTGGACCACTGTAGCCAGTATGACAACTCCTCGATGTTACGTAGGAGCAACGGTTCTCCGAGGACGTCTCTACGCCATCGCCGGGTAAGAAAGAGTGTCCTGGTTTCTGTGGCAGCGGCTTTAAAGGATAGGTCTGATTTTTCTCAAGTTGGTCTTATTACAATACTCACATAGCACATTTATGTTGAGAGATTTTTAGGCCGCTGTCATTATTGCTCCTATTGTAGAGTGACTACCTGATAAGAACAAAATCCACAGTCCTGGTTCAGTGCAAACTTGCATCTGGAAGTTTAGCCAAAGTAAACATGAAGCTTCAGCAGTCTCTTTCTTAGCCAAATCAGATCGAGTTTGGTCCTGGTAATGCAACTATGCAGTGCAGCTCAGCTAGGAAACCATGTCCAAGGGAACACAAACAAGGAATTTTGTACTAATAAACTCTGTAACTTTGGATGCATTCCTTGATATGGCTGAGCCAGACTGCTAAATCTTCACATTAGCCTTCACTTAACTTCAGAGTGCATTCTCACACAAGGACTGTGGATTTTGTTCCTTACAGTGTAGTCCTTGCACAAGAGGATCTCCTCATAGCCTGTATGTATAAGAGGAATAGTATATAATAGTAAATCATTAATGTATATATGACATATATACATTGTAATGTGATACACATTTAAAAGCGTGTCCTTTTAAATGTTGGCATGATTGAACATAGATCTTCAGTAAGTTGATGCACAGTTGTCAGATTTTCAGTGGTTTCACCAAGTGAAATAGTCAGTGTAGACATATATACTGTAAGTTACCATGTAATGTGTGCATATCAGACCAACTTGCACTCATTTGAATGAGGCCAGTCCATAAAGCAGTCATCTGTAGACGTTGTCTGGGAAGATTTAGCGTTGGCCAGTCAGATACATGCATGCACAAATTTGTGGTAGATTACTGTGTAACATGGACGACATATTGCTACTGTTTACCTCATTACCTCACAATTTTTGTTAAAAAGATTGCTGATAACTTCCCAGAGTCTTCTCCAAATCCTGTTTCATAGTGTTATAAATTGTTTTGTGAAGTGTTAGGATAATGATAATCCTTCAAACTCATGGATCTGTTGCTTAAACTGGAATTCTTGGATCATGTTTCGATGCTTCACCAGAACCTGAATCAACACGCCCTCACCGACGCAGCCGTTTATATTATTTTTTTTTCTTTTCTTTTTTAAGGCAGGTGTGTTTTTGTTCTGTACAAATAATCATTAGCGTGCAGCATCAAGTTAATCAACAAGTAAATTTGCTAGAGGCCCTAGAGGATCAAATCAAGCATTTTTTCAGTGTTGATATTTAATAAGTACAGGGAAACAAAAATATAATTTTAGATAGCTAAAAGTAAAGTATGCAGATTATATAAATAATTTCCACTTTGTAAGCGAGGGTAAGAATTGTTTGAGCTTAACTCACTTAACTGTAGACTGTAAGTTTCCTCTAAACTTTTTCCAAAGCAGGTTTTTGATCTTTGAAAACATCTTTCCTGCCCCCTCAGTCAGCAGTTGGTTTGTGTTCACTTCTGTATGAAATACTTGAAACTTGAAGTAGGTTTAGGGATGTTAATTGTCGGGCATCAAATATAGATTCTGCGTATTTAAGTTGTTCAAGAGTTAAAAGAGCTACATAGATGATTTACACGTGTGTTCTAATGATCACTTGTAGGATGATGATGGTAAATCAGCAAAGTTTGTTCTTTTTCTCTCCTTATCAGGCAAGTTATCAAGTGTATCTGGGTAATTGGGTAATTTATTTGAGACATGGTGCTGGAAACTGCAGAGGAGCCACTGCAGTGTTTCTGTTAAATGTTTTCAGTCTGCTAGTTAAGTCAGGTACAAACGCACAGACAGTTGTAGTGTGCCACTTAAATAGTTTCAACAGAACATTTAAATGAACTTTTGATTGAGCTTGTGTTGAGCTGGTCCAACAGGCCGCTGCAGGCAAATCACAGTTTAGTAATGTGACCTTGCCCAACATTACAATGTTGAACATTGTTAATTGTTGTGATTCAAACTCTCAGTTCCTCTCTGCTTGTCTCATATCTCTCTCTAGATATGATGGGAACTCACTTCTCAGCAGTATTGAATGTTACGACCCGGTTATCGACTCCTGGGAAGTCGTTACTTCAATGGCGACGCAGCGCTGCGATGCGGGCGTCTGCGTTCTACGAGAAAAGTGATCTTTGTGAAGAGCAAGAGCCACAAGAGGAAAAGCAGGCAGAAGGACAGGCAGCTAGACTTTACAAAGATGTCAGTACATCAGAGCCACAAAGGGAGATGTTTGTTTGCCAGTATACAAATCGGTTCTCTCTCGAAAAAAGAAGTGCAGCAGTTTGGGCTGCCACCGCCACTGGATGGTTAACCCTTCGCCACTTGGACCGTGCAACAGAGATTCAGCTTCGCCGTGGTCGACTTCACCTCAAAAGAGGCCTCCGAGGAGCCCATCACCACTTGCATGACTCTCGTCGGTGGTACATGTTGCTGTCGTTACCTGTGAGATTATTTTTTCAGTTTGTCTTCAAAGTGCAATATATTTCTACTCATCATAAGAAAACATAAAAGGTTGGAGCACAGTTAGACTCCAAGTTGCTGCTATATGCCTTATGACTTTGGCCTATATTGAACAGTGAACATTCATGTTGCCTCCCATTTTACTGTGATGATGGTTACAGTACATTGGCTTATTATTGAGTTTACTCATTTGGCATTTGCAAGGTCATTAATGGGTCAATAATTCAACTGTTTTTGTAATTCTTCCTGTAAACAGTGCTTTTAGATTCTAATCACTTTATTACGAAAGGTTTAATACTTATTGTTGCTCTCAGAATATATATTTAGAGATGAATATTGTTTTAGAAAATGACTGAATTGTACCTGTCGACTTGATTATTTTGTCCCTCTATTTGGCAAAATTGAAAAATCACAAGTATGAGGTGCATGTGATTTGTTTTTGTTTGTTTTTTTCCCTCAGCTTATAAATTTGGACATGTCCATGTAGGACACAAAGTCTTAACATCACTGTTGCCTGGGAAGTGAATAAACACACTGAGAACTGGCACATTTTATCTGTGGTACATCTAAACACCTGTTGAGTGATGCAGCAAGACAAAATGCTGTATACACGCTTCACACGTCGTCAGCTGAGTCAGTGGCATCTGACGAACCAACCCTCCATGCGAAGCAGTTTGATGTCTCACGTTCACCAAACTGTACAGGTTAGATGCTTCCATTTTATCACTGCACAACTTAATGTTCCCAATTTAACATAAGGAAATGGTAAAAACTGAATGTCCGCATGCCACAAAATGACTGGTTTCACTATCCAACCTCCCAATATGTCTATTTTAATAAAGCTAAGCATTTTGTGATAGCTGCACTGGGTCTTTGATTACTATTTCCCGTTCAAATACTTTTTTTTAGCCATACTAGCCACTGAAAATATATGCTAACTGTGTTGGTGTGAAAATGATTGTTCTTTTTACTGCACTACATTTGTCTGACAGCTATAGTTACTGTATGTTTATTTTACACAAATAAATATATGATAGTTTATCAGACACTACAAAGTGTTTAAAGGGTATGGCAGTGATGTGATTTCCAAACTTTTTGTCTTGTGACCTCTCACAAAAAAACAGTGTCTAGCTTAGACCCACCGTCACATTTCAAATGCCTATTATTTGTTAGCAGCTCATCGAAGAAACATTTCCCATCAGAAGGTTTCAGTTAGACAACTGAAGCCCAAAAAGGTAAAATGATCCGATACTTTACAAAAAAGACAAAGATGAGAAAAAAGTTTGAAATAAGAATAGAAAATTGTGTAGCAAAACTTTGCTCAGAACTTTTCCCTCCCCCATTAACCATCTCGTGACCCCTCAGATTTATCTTGTGACCCTTTTGAGAGGTTTGGCCACTAGGTTGAGAACCACTGTATGAAACTGCATGAGCCTACATGAAGTAGTTAAAATCATCTCAACCAGCTACAATGGTAAAATGCTACTAATGAATTTATGCATAAGTATTAATAATCTGATAATGTGGTTAATAATAAGACACAGGTAACTTTTCTGCAGAACAAGTACTTTTACATTTTGCTGATAATACTTATGCTGTAATTTTACTTTAGTAAAGCTACTATTACTAATCCTACTTTAGTATGATTCCAAATACAAGACATAGGCCACTTTTAATGGAGCAGTTTAACATTGTTGTATTAACTAAAGGAACTTCTTCCTACTCTTGTTGCTGTAACAAAAGATAAGGTTTCAAAAACTGTGTGTATGGCTTTATAGAAGAGAGAATAGTTGTAAAATAAGAGAATAAAATAGAGTAATGCTGAACTGAGACAATGACAAGTCAATCTGCATGCCAGTAACAAAAGGCTAAGAAGTGACTAAAACAACATTTTTGAGGGAGATTTGTCTTCAAAAGTCATCATCCCTCCTACCCTCCCTCCTTCTATCTACACCCTCCTTAGTTTTCTAAAGCCTGAATAAGCACCGCCACCGTCACACAGACGCACAGGTGAGACTGTCTGCAGGTATAAAGAGCAGCTGGCAGCGGGCGGGACAGAGCAGGCTGTGTTGGTGGAGACACTTTACTCGTCCCGGGACACTGCGCAGGAATTACAGTGTGTCTGGAGCCTTGTTGACACGCAATAAAAGTACAGCATCCTACACCAGAACCAACTATTTATAACATCTGGAGCAACATGGTAAGAGAACAACAATTTATTAGAAATGGTGACCATTTATTTTGGGAAAGTTTGATATGTGTTTACCATAAATCACATTGTATATCTTAGTTTTTCTGAGATATGATTTTATAATCGACATTAAAGATGCTGCTGACTTTGTTAACATGCACATCTTTTGAATGCCTAAATAATGTCCTCATGGGCTAATACTCTTTGCTCTACTCTAGTTTTATGAGTTTATAATCACTGACAGACTGTTTATTGCAAGTGGAGCTCAAAGCTTCAGCCTCAGAATAAATCATATTCTGTTTCTGGCTCTGAACAGCTTGTAGTTGACTATATGAAAATTGTAAGTTTTTGGAAGTCTTCATATCCCAACCTTTAGCCTATCCATGTCTTACATATGTCACTCAACAGCAAAAAATCATCTTGGGGGATGTTCTCCCTCCAGGGGAAACAAAAGCTGAAATTCTCAACATGTTGAAACATGACTGCTGGAAGCACTTGGGAAATGCAACAGTAAATTGTTGAAATAAGCCTGTCCTATTTTTGACATTGTTTACACTTAGCAATTAGAAAAGCAGCGCACGAATGCAATGAACAGTCCAGTGTATCATCAGACATGTTTGTATTGCGCACTTAGCTGATGTGTATGGAAGCAAAAAGAGGCCACAATAATTAGAATTTTAGGCTTATAAACAACTAATTGTGAAATTTAATTACTACAATACAAATTAATTTATTGGAATAAAATGTTTTACTTTGAAAATCATCTGTTTGTATTTATGAGGTTTAAATTCCCTCCAGGTAGTTTCAACTGGAAATTCAAGTGTGCCAGGTTTTCAGTTGCTCATCTGAACCTCTTTTCCTTGGATCATAACTGATGGGCCATAACCCAACAGCACAGAGGTCTGACTGGTTTCTTTCTAAATCAACTTTTAATTTTTCATCTTGAATTTTAGTGTATGGATTTCCCCGGCCCAATCTAAGCCACTTGATTCATTGACCTGGTTTCATTTTTAGTACCAAATAATTTGATTTATTAGATTTAAGCAACTTGAATTTCATTTTTTGATTAATGGACACTTGAATTTTCTATCTACCAAACAAAAAAAAAATATTTGAAACTGCACATCATAAAGATACTGGACAAAGATGATAATTCAAACTACTGGAATTCACAGATGGTTTTCAAGGTAAAGCATTTTAATACTTTAAATTCAGTTGTAATTTGTCTTATGGGCTTATTCAATTTAAAGTGAAATGTATTCACTTGCTTTATATCTGCACACTCATGACCTTTATCTTAAAGAGGTGCAATTCTACACTGGCGGAGTAGTTTATTAAATTAAATAGTATTTAAATTAATGCTTAAATTTCACAATTAGGTATTCAGTCGCTTCTCAGATTCAAATTCTTATCGCCTTTCTTTGCTTCCATACATGTGCATGTTTATCTGGAATAACATCCCAGATATATACATCCACAACCATTATTTTGAAAAGCAGTTTTAAATTATAGATGTAATTTTGAGTAAGTGGTTATTATTCATGGTTTGCAGAACTGATATTGTAAAGAAGCCCCTTGGTTCATTACTGTGAGTCTTTGTGCCTTTGGTGTTTGTGACAGGCACCTTAACTTCTCTCTATATTGTTTTTTTGTGTACAGAGAGAGTGCATCTCTATCCATGTGGGCCAGGCAGGTGTCCAGACAGGAAACGCCTGCTGGGAGCTCTTCTGCCTTGAGCACGGCGTCGGTCCTGATGGCGTCTTCCTGGACGGTCCTGCAGAACCAAACTCACGAGAAGATCCGTTCAACACTTTCTTCAATACTGGGAGCTCCGGGCGTCATGTTCCACGGGCCATATATGTAGACCTGGAGCCCACAGTGGTTGGTGAGCAGTCCTGTATATGTTTATTTTTACTCTCCTTATCTTTGTTTTTTTAATACTGTTCCTATCATCCTATTATATGTAGTTGTATGCGTCCAGTGTGAGTACACCTCCATCCTCATGGGTCCTGCAGGTAACTGCTGATGGGAACACTGGTATCCAGGCAACAAGTGCAGTGGTGGCTCTTTTACCTTTCATTCGATCCTGGCTAACATTTACAGAGGTGTATTGTATGAATAGCAACTTGCAAGAATCGATTTTAGCCAGATAAAAACCTTTTTCAATATGCCCCTTCAATTTCTGCTTAGTGTAAAAAAGATATAAAGCTTTATACTTTATGCACACATTTAAACATTTATTTATTTTCAATTTTTTCTAAGCAACACATTCCTTTTGTGGTTTTTTATCATTATTTATAATTGTACTTTTGACTTATCTAATAACCTCTCACTACATTTTGGCAGTTTCAGGGCTCCATATCATATCACACATACAGCGAATTATTCAAATTCAACACCTGATTTTTATGCCTTAACACTTCCACTACATGTAAAATTCCACATATTGTGTGCATCATTTTACACACAATTCCCTATAAGTCAGTCTGGTTTTCAGTTGGTATTTCTGGGAAATGGAAAATAATAGTTGATAGGGTTGGACATGTCTGTTTTAGTGCAAAACCTCCACATTCGGAGCTGACCTGGTCTGTTAAGTTAAACCAAGTTGCAGTTGATCTGTAACGACCCCTCTGAATAAAATCTTTCATTTTAGATGAAGTGAGGGTTGGAAAGTACAAAGAGCTCTTCCACCCTGAGCAGCTGATCTCTGGAAAGGAGGACGCAGCCAACAACTACGCTCGTGGCCATTACACTGTCGGGAAAGAAATCATTGATGGAGTCATGGAGCGCGTCCGTAAAATGGTCTGTTGTAACATGAAACTACTGTTAATGTTTTTCAAACGAATAAGTTCCTCTATGGTTTTTAATATGAATAACCATTATTGTACAACTTCCAGAAAGAGCTATGAAGACAAAGAGCGTTGTTGCATTTATGACATTTTTCCTGCTATGTATTTCTTTGCTTTTACATATAATATAATAGTGTTAATAATGTTACTCATACAAAGAAATCACTGGTTTATTGCATGAGCCTAAACCGCATAGATCAGCTAACACATTAACTTTCTGCACTACATTTGTAATAAAGGAATAGTTTAACATGCACTTATTCCTTTTATCCATATATTATTTAATTTATTTCATCCTTACAGGAAATGACTGCAACCAGCCAAGAAATAGTCCAACACATAAGCCCCCATAGAGCCACAAATTGTTGTTATTATGTTTGAGTTTTGGAAGGGATTAAATAAACAAGATACAACATGTTAATGAGTGAGCTTTAGAGGTGTGGGTGGCCAGCTGTTGCATCCTGTTTCCAGTCTTAATGCTAAGATCAGCAAGCTAACATTCTCCTAACTGTAGCTTCATATTTCCGCAGACAGACGTGAGAATGACATGAGAGTGGTATCAAGTCTCATCTAACTCTCAGCAAGAAAGTGAAAAAGAATATTTCCTAAAATGTTGAACAATTCCTTTAATTTCGTAATAGTCAAATGTTTTCATTAAATCTAACAGCTAAAACAACTTTCTTCCATAAAATACTCCTACCAACAACACCGAACAACATCTGTTCACATCTGTTTTTATGTTTGTTGAATTTCCTCATTTGAATTTCCTCACTCAAACCCTTCATTTGCTGTGGATGTTTAAGTCACTTTAACTTTGTGGTTAATGTTCACAAACACGAGCTCATAATTCTCTGTATCTCTTCTACATTGTTGTTTACTACATTGTTGATAAAATAATCAATTACAGCTGTCTGTGAATGTTCTCATTCGTCCAGGTCATAGTTATCTCTCTCTCAAATTGAATCGAAGGCAACTGGACTTGTATTTGTCTGTGGAAGACGTTTCGCCTCTTATCCAAGCGGCTTCATCAAATGATTGATGATGATTTGATGAAGCCGCTTGGATAAGAGGCGAAACGTCTTCCACAGACAAATACAAGTCCAGTTGCCTTCGATTCAATTTGAGAGAGAGATAATCAATTACAGCCACTTTCAGTCAGTTTTCCTGTCCTTCTGTCCCTCTCATCAGACGGACCAGTGCTCAGGCCTGCAGGGGTTCCTCGTCTTTCACAGTTTTGGAGGTGGCACCGGCTCTGGCTTCACCTCTCTGCTGATGGAGCGTCTCTCTGTCGACTACGGCAAGAAATCCAAGTTGGAGTTTGCTGTCTACCCAGCTCCCCAGGTTTCCACAGCTGTGGTGGAGCCCTACAATGCCATCCTGACCACTCACACCACCTTAGAGCACTCTGACTGCGCTTTCATGGTGGACAACGAGGCCATCTATGACATATGTCACCGCAACATGGACATTGAGAGTCCCGGCTACATCAACCTCAACAGATTGATCGGTCAGATCGTTTCCTCCATCACTGCCTCCCTTCGTTTCGATGGTGCCCTGAATGTCGACCTGATGGAGTTCCAGACCAACCTGGTGCCATTCCCGCGTATCCACTTCCCTCTGGTTACTTACGCGCCCATCATCTCTGCTGAGAAGGCCTACCACGAGCAGCTGACTGTGTCAGAGATCACAAGCGCCTGCTTTGAGCCGACCAATCAGATGGTCAAGTGTGATCCTCGCCATGGCAAGTACATGGCGTGCTGCATGCTGTACCGAGGCGACGTCGTCCCTAAGGATGTAAACGCTGCCATTGCAAACATAAAAACCAGACGCTCCATTCAATTTGTTGACTGGTGCCCCACTGGTTTCAAGGTGAGTAACATTATGAGGGTGAGAAATGAAACTTGAGACACTTCCTCTCTCTGATCACTCTCTTTGTCTCAACAGGTGGGCATTAATTACCAGCCTCCAACTGCTGTTCCTGATGGAGACCTGGCTAAAGTCCAGAGGGCTGTGTGCATGCTGAGCAACACCACTGCCATTGCAGAGGCCTGGTCTCGCCTCGACCACAAGTTCGACCTCATGTATGCTAAGCGTGCGTTCGTCCACTGGTATGTGGGTGAAGGCATGGAGGAGGGAGAGTTTGCAGAGGCCAGAGAGGACCTGGCCTGTCTGGAAAAGGATTACGAGGAGCTGGGTCAAATGAGTCCCGACTCTGACGATGAGGGTCAAGAATACTGAGCTTTGTGAGGCTTTGAGCTGGGATGGCTGCACAGCAATGATTTTATCCTGTAATGAGTCAATATTTTAGTGTGTATCTTTTAAGCTAAGACTTAAACAAACTGATGGTCTTTCTTGCAGCCTTGGTTTTATAATGTCAGCTTTGGAAGAGGAAGACAAGCCACTCTAAGTGGTATTTGAATTGTGCTTTGAAATAAACTGTCTTTTCATATTCTGAAACAAATCCAGCTGCATGTCACTCCTCTCCCTCTCTTCATATTTCCTGTCTGCCTCACTGTATAGACCACTGAATAAAGTCAAACATGCCCAATTGCCTTAAGACGAACGTGCAAGCAAGCTAACAATAATAACCTTTTAATAAAATAATTAGGTAAAATGAAAACCTTCTGAAATACAGGCTTCACCCTTGTGTTTTGTTCGTATTTACTTCTCATTGTTCGGGGTCTGCATGATGACATGATAAATGGTTTCTGATCAATTACACCTCAATAACAGATTTCTAAGTAGACTTATTTGGGAGGGTTTGCGTAGTGTAAAATGTACTGTTAACAAGAATCATAAATATAGAGCATGCACTGTATTTTACAGCTGGGGTTTTGAGACCCTAAGCAAAAGTAATGCATCATTTTCTGTAGCTGACTTTTGAGACATTTCTTCAGTTCAAAACCAACGCATGTTCTCTGAGCTGTTAACCATGGCCCCAAACAGAGCATTACAGGATTAAATAATTAGTACCTTATCTCATTGATTAAATTAAATAAGTATGGACACACCCATCTTTTCCTGTCAAGATTACACACACATGCCAGGTGTTGATATGGTTAGGTTAAAAAAAAATCAAATTTTTTCACATAGATATATATTTATATAGATATTTTGGAGTCTGAAATTTGTGGTGTTGTTGAACTGTGCTGCATTGTACTATATTATTCTGTGAACCCAATTTGTTTCAATGAGGTTGGGCTAAAAAACTGAAAACACCTCTTTATATAATGCAACACAGTTCAACAGCACCACCAACTGCATCCTTAAAAATGACCATGGAGTTGAATCAACACCTCTCTGCATCAATATCAATAAAAACTGAACATTATAACCTTCATGAAGCTTTATTGCAGGACCGTTGTATCAAGCTGCATTAGTTTTAGTTAGGTGTGCATAAGAAACTGCTAGTACGTAGTAATCCCCCCTTTGGCGGATTTCACAGCTTGCAAATGCTCGTTGTAGCCAGCTCAGTCCCTCGTTTCTTGTTTAAGGTATTTTAACCCACCCGGAGCTTCAGCTTGTGTTTCTTGAAGTAGTTCATGGTGGATTTTGAGGTCTGCTTCGCATCATTGTCTTGATGTAAAGCCAGTATTTTTTCACTTTCACTGTCTTTGCATATGCATTTAATGACATGAACAACACTTATTGTTTATTATCTTTTGTATTGACTTCATACAAACTGCAATAAACAGATTGAAGTAAACAGAAAAAACTATATATAAATATTTGGTGAGCATCCTTTGCCTTTAAAACAGCCCCACTTCTCCTCAGTACACACAGTTGTTGTTTTTTTTTTTAAAGATACTTAGCAGGTAGGTTGTTTCAAGCATCTTGGAGAACTTGCTACAGTTCTGTGGATTTAGACTGTCTCTGTGTATTGCGTCTCTTCATGTAATCCCACACTGACTCCCTGATGTTGAGATCAGGACTCTGTGGGGGCCAGACCATCTGTTGCAGGGCACCTTGTTCTTCTTGTCTCTGAAGATAGTTCTTTATGACTCTGGCTGTATGTTTTGAGTCATTGTCCCGCAGCAGAATAGATTTGCGACCGGTCTCACTCCTCCCTGGTGATACAGAGTGATGGATAAGAATCTACTAGTAGCAGATGTTACAAAACGCTTATGAGAGACATCCAGTCAAACTGCACGCACTGGCTATTTAAACAATGAGTCCCGGTAGCCATGAAGGTGTCACCTGAACATATTCATCCGCGCAAGTGTAAACATAAGACTGCCTACAAAGAAGAGAATTGTTTTATACATTAGGCTACAATTTACTATCTCTTGATAACACGACGCGAGAAATTACGTCATGTTAATCACTATTAGATGTAATTTTTTTCAGGCCAGTGATAAAGTCGAAAGTGTCGAGAAACGTTACACTGAACGATGTCTCTGTAAGACTTTGGGCTGCAGCCTGAAGAGCTGACATCACGATAATCGCCTATAGCTCTTTCCTGCTTTAAATATGGAAATATTCAGTGTTGGAAGAAATTGCTCAGATCATTTGACTTGAGTAAAAGAAGCAACATCACGATTTGGAAATACTGTGTTACAATCAGAAGCCCTGCATTAAAACATTTTCCTTATGTAAAAGTGCAAAAAAATATATCAGCATCATAATATACTTGAAGTACCAAAAGTAAAAGAAGTCACCTTGCAGAATGGCCAGTTTTAGGATAATGTGTATTATATTGCTGTATTGTAGTAATTGGTGCATTAATGTGTACATCAAACTAATGTAGTAGCTGGTAAAGGTGGAGGTCATTTTTAATTAGCCTACTTTACTGTGCTGAGCTTGTGAATTATCTCCTTGGGATCAAGAAACTCCTTAACTTATCTTAGTCAATATATCATACTTTATTGATTGTGATACGGATACTGATTTTGTACTAATATGAATTCTGAAAAAGTAATAGAGTAAATAAATAATCAAATAAATGCAGTGGAGTAAAAAGTATACAATATAGTAGAGGCAGTAGAGGTTGCAGAAAATGGAAATATTCATGTAAAGTACAAGTACTTTAAAACTTTAAAACTTTACAGTGAATGTGCTCAGTTACTTTCCACCACTGGAAATGTTTGTGTACTTATTAACCATATGACATTTTTAATTTTTTTTGGTTTAGGTCCAAAAATCACTCACCACTCTAAACAAGCCCAATACAGATTTTATGAGGATAAACCATGGCCTTAGGTCCAGCTATTTTTATTATCTTGATCCTGGCTGTAGCTTAATGGTTACACATTTGGTCACCAGAAAAGCCCCAACTCTCATCAGTTCCACAGTAAATTCGACTGAATCCAATGCCAGGAGAGCAGGGTTTGATTAACCTACTACGGGCAAAAAGTTGTTGTTGAGTCCCTCACCTTTTATAAACTAAACAATCAGTTGATTTTTAAGGAAAATAACTCACAGATGTATTGATAATGAAGATAATTGCTGGTTGCAGCTCTGCTTCTATGATGGATTAATACGACTCTTGTGAGTGTTGATTACTTGACACACAGAAACAATAGAAGCAATTTGATAATACTAATAAAAGAGCAACAACAAATACAACAAATGAGTTCAACATAAACTAAAATGATGAAAGTCTTAAACCTACATTCTGGCTCATGGTCCCTCTTCAAAACCAGGGCCTCAAGATGGAGGATGGAAGACTTAATATAGCTGATAATATACTGTACTTCAGTGGTACAAGCTTCTGATTAATCAAATTATGTAAACTCAAGTGATATGTAGTAAACCTGGGGCTTTTGGGGCCCCTGGGCGACCGGTTGGAGGGGTATAGATTTGCATCTTGAAGCTGTGAGAAGATTAAAAATTAAAATTTCATGATATGATGTCTTTATAAAATGCATGGCTGGATTAACCTGCCCCGCCCCAGGGCAAGCATATGGTGTTCAGCCTTTATTGACCTCCACAATACATGGCAGTTTCATTATTTCACCCAGAAACCGACCAGTGATCTAGAGCTGAAATGATTAGTTGATAGATTAGTCGATTAGTTCTCCTATTATGGATTAACACTACTTTAAAGTAGGTTTTCTGTGTTAATTATTTGACAAAGAGAAAAACGAGCACAATATAAACTATAATAAAACTAGCTTTTGACACTGAATCCTTCCTCAAGACCAGAAGGATGAGATGGAGGATGGAGAAGCTGTCAGGGATGATTCTGTACTGCAGCGGTGCAAATTTGTGATTAATCCAATTACGTAGAACCAAATGATATATTTTACTTAAAAATAAATGCAGTTATAAGAAATACATACAATATGTTCGTAAAGACACTTGCATGTATACAAACATACTTTTACCTACAGTAGGCTACATATACTCATATATACATTAAACCAAAGTTAACAAGGGCTTGTACAGGACAGACAGGAAGCTGAAAGCTTATACAAAGACTCTCCTAAAAAGTCAAGTTAAGACAAACAGAATTACATCAAATAAAAACAATAAGGGCAGATAGACACAAATAAGGGACAGATTTGTAGTAAACTTTGGGCTTTAAGGGCCCCTGTGCAATTGCCTGGTTGGTTATCCAGCCTTACAAGAGAGGTATAGATTTGCAGTTTGAAGCTATGAGAAGATTAAACATCAAAATGTGACAATATGATGTCTTTATATAAAACGGGGTCTAATTAAAAGAAACTATTCACAACTTATTTATTATACAACAACACTGACGAAAATGGAAAACGTATTCCGCTTGTTGCTTATTAAGAAGTCGATTTAACACCAAACACTGTGGAAACTGATAAATCACACAGGCATTAATAAGAACTGTGTGGTGTCTAGTTTTTTGAGCGGACGTGCTTACTGCCTTGGAACATTCTCCTCACTGTGCGTGTGTGTGTGTGTACGTGTGTGAGAGAGTGTGTGTGTGTCTGCGTGTGTATGTGTTGCCTCCTCTGGTGTTGATGTCGACTGACTGCCATTGAGTCTGACGGTGAACAGACGGGCTTTTTCATAAAAAAAAACCAAAACACTCCAGGTGAACCGCAACACCTCCACGCTTTTTTGGAAGCAGTGACCCGTCCTGTCCGAGCCTCCACCGGGTCGGTCCGAAACGATGAGCCAGCCTCGGCCGGACGAGTTCAAGCCTCCTCCGGAGTGCCCGGTCTTCGAGCCCAGCTGGGAAGAATTTGGAGATCCTTTTGCCTTCATTAATAAGATCCGTCCCATTGCCGAAAAAACTGGCATTTGCAAAGTCCGCCCGCCTCCGGTGAGTGCTAAAAAACCTGATAAAACCGACGCGGATGCTGAATTAGTTGACCGTTAAGACGGTTGTAGATGGACCCGGGGATTTAAAGGGACTGTTCAACATGGCGGATACACGGCTATGTTCATTCTTTGTGCTGCCACAGCTAGCTAGCTCTCATTTGTGATTATTTACGTCGTGCTCTTTTGGTCGACTTTGAGCTCGGTGGCAGCAATGTGGATGTGTCAGCTAGCTAAAAGTGGACTGTAGTCGTGGTTCACCGTGTGTCAACAAAGTCCCTGTGGTCCGGTCATTGAGCCACTTAGCTTGTGTGCTAACCAACAGCTAGCAGCTCAACCTGTCATAATTTAGCACACGGCTTTGACATAGGTGGCTATGCGGAAGCCATTCGGCTGCGTAGAAGGCTATGATGATATCATAATACAATAAACATTCATTTTAACACTTCTTCGCCATTTTTATCTTTAAATTCCCGACAGCCCTTCAGTTAATTATGGGTTATTTGTTGAAGAGCATCATGATGCAGTTGGGTCACCCAGTGTACTCCAGTGTGTGTGTGTGTGTGTGTGTGTGTGTGTGTGTATGTGATCCATCACTTCTCGGTCAAACTGGCATTTTCTAATGAATAACTGAAGCAGTTCTTATTTGTTTCATGGGCCTGGCTAAATAATCGTGATAAGCCCTTTTATGTTCAAATGTCAAACAAATTGGGCCATGCTTTGGATAAGAATACACTGGGTTATTTCATTACAAAGATCACTATACTTGCTAAATAACAAGTTGGGCCTTTTGAAGTTGTGGTTTAACTCGCCTTATTACGCAACGTTACAGTTGTGCTGCACATTATTATAATTTATGTTTCTTGAAGATGAAGCACTGTTCATGTATGAGCCTGTGTTGTAGGGTGTTGTCCTCCATGTTGGCTTTGTGGTAAGCTGGGCTGGTGAGTGAGTCTTCCATCTGGCCATTTTGTGTGCCAGTGGGGTTTGTTGGCTACTGACTTTAAACAAGAATTTGGGTTTCTGCTGCTTGTGTGACAGGGTTTTGTCATTGTACATGCTAGGCCGTGCGTGGTATTGAGGCAAATATTGATTGATCTTGTGAGCTATAAACTGAAAAGGATCACTCTTTGCTCACTCACTGCTCACTTCTTTCTGTATCAGCAGGCCTTAATTCTCTGCCAAACTTGATCCTAACATCAGTTTTAAAACCTGCAACCAATCTACCTCATTTCAGCTTAATTTAGTCAGTATGGGTAAATACTATGAAAATTTATGAAATTTAGATCCGTGCTTTGAAAAACAATGCTCACAGTCTTTGGCAGTGGGCAGTCTTGAGAGGAAAAACAAACAGACTTTCCAGTATGACTTATCAATGCAACAATGAAAATCATAATTAAACTATCTAGGCTAGATGTTGTGATGACCTTCATTTGTATTTGTATTTTTGTTGCTGTTCAGGGTTGGCAGCCTCCGTTTGCCTGCGATGTGGACAGACTTCACTTTGTTCCTCGGATCCAGAGGCTCAATGAACTGGAGGTGAGTTTTGTTAGTCAAGTTATACCAGTGATTGTTTGACTATATCTACATGTGTCTGTTTGTACTCTAAATTGATTCATTTAATTTCCATGTTTTTGTTGTGTTAATGTTATTACTAGGTGTAGGCAGGCTACACTTATAATAACAATTATGGAACAGAGAACAGTAATGTTACTATTGCCTTGTAATAATGTTATGTAACAAAGAGTGGATTTCAAATTTAGACCGACAATTATGAGGGTTAATTGCCATTTAATACAGTTTTTCAACAATTAAATTTAAAGTGCATTTATTTATTTATTTTTAACAAAATGGACACAACACTCCTTGATAAGTTCTTGATACGTATAGGCCTGTTCATATTATATTTCTCCAGTGACTGTCTGGGTTTTCCTTGAGTGCCTTGAATTCCATGTCTACGTTGATTTCCTTGAATTGAACTTGTTTGTAGCTGACTGTTGTCATTGCTTATATGTCATTTCTCAGGCACAGACCAGAGTTAAGCTCAACTTCTTGGACCAGATTGCCAAATTTTGGGATTTGCAGGGATGTGCCCTGAAGATTCCTCATGTAGAGAGGAAGATTTTGGATCTATATAAGCTAAACAAGGTTGATAATTGACGTCACTGCACAATATTTTTATAAATATTTTAAAATGCAATTAACCAACGTTACAACATTAATGTAACTCACTGTCATTTCAGCTGGTAGCAGATGAGGGTGGATTTGACATTGTCTGTCGGGACAGGCGATGGACCAAGATTGCACTACAAATGGGCTTTGCCCCTGGCAAAGCTGTCGGCTCACACCTGCGAGGGCATTATGAGAAAATCCTCTATCCCTACAATCTCTTTCAGAGTGGAGCAAACCTGCTGGTGAGTTGGACACTTGCATCACTTTGACAGGACATCTTGTTCCTGATGATACACACAAAGAGATGGCTGTCATGCATACAGCAATGGGTGGCTCATATTTGAAGAAAGACCTAATAATGCTTAGCCATAGCTTTTGTTACTACTATTTATTTCAAACAGTTATTATGCTAATACATATGTCTTTCCCTTAGAAGCCACTTGTCCTAGAAAAACATTGAAGGCAAATTTAAATCATAAAACAAATGCATTATTAGGTTATGCATGTTTGTGTTGAACTACAGCTTATATATCGCAAACGTTTCAAATTTACTAAAGTTAATTCTGTTGTTTGACTAATATACTGGTGTGTGAATTTATCATCTGGTGTCTAGTATGTCATTTTATAGCTTTAGCACCCTGATATTCAGTAATATCTTGCAAGAGAGCTTATTCAAGGTCATTGGATTGGTATTGTGTGACCTCTTGGACAGGTCACTCTAAATTGTTTAATTACCCGAGCTCTCTCTTGCCTCAGGCACCAGAGCCAGCTTCCAAACTGATGCGTTTGGAGGCTGATCCTGAACTTGAAAAGGTATGTTTGTGTCCTGGTTAAGAAGCCACTTGGCTAACAAAATGCATGTTTATCTATGGCTGGATTTGTTTTTCAGAATTTAACCCTTCGTAGAACCATTTTATTTTGATATTAACATAAAACAAGCAGTCTTTCCCTCTACACGTCAGTCTACATTTAACATGTTTCTTGGGACAAACATAAAAAAACAATAGGCCTCATTCATCAATATGTTCTTAAGTATTTTCTTTAATTCTTTCTTAAGTTGTTAAAGTTCTTAAGAAAACTCTACATCAGATTCATGAATGTGTTCCTAAACCGCAGAATTGGGCGCACCTGTGTTCTTAGATTGATGAATGCCAATCTCCTCATAAATTGAAAGTGTGTGGCAGTTGGCCCTAATTAGCATCAGTAAACACTCAAAAATGCCCATAAAAAGGCTGAGACTGAAGGGTCGTGTGCAGACACAGACAGTAGTCACAAAGAGATACTGTAACGGAAAGTTGAGAAAATGCCAAAGCAAAAATCTTAAGACGGAGCACCAGAATCAAAACGCAAAAGGAACTTTAGTAGTTCTGAAGTGGACATACTGCTGCAGGAAGTGAGCTGCAAACGAGCGGTTAGTAGAACCAAAGAAAACACAATAACCACTTATTTTGTTCAAACATGTCAGCACTCAAAAGTGCGTAAGAGTGCTCTGGAGTGTACGTAGATTCTGTTCTTTCCTAAGAACAAATCCCAAATAAGAAAACTTTGGTGAATGTCAGAATCTTTGAAAAAGTGTGTAAGTGGGTTTTAAGAAGAAATTTATTCTAAGAATGGAAGGTGAATGAGGCCCAATGCTTTTGTTTCTGTCACAGTCAGCTGTCAGCCATTGTGTGACAGTTATGTATCAGTTAAAATACTGTAGTAGATTTTCAGTTTTCTTCTGTCTTTGTCAAGTGAACCTATAATTAATTAAAAAGAAAACTCAAAGATAAATCCTGAAGGTCTGATATTCATTACCTGCCCTTCGCTGCCTCAGATCAAATCTGTCTGTCTACTTCTGGTTTGGTATGTTCCTCTTGACTTTCTGTTTGGGGTGATGAGTTCTAACCACATCCTTCTTATGGCCACTTTTTTCTTCTGGCTGTTTAAGTTGAAACTATTTTTAATACAAACTACAGTCTTTGATAGAGTATGCCCCATTCTTTCAACCACACGTGGTAGCTGCTGATACTTCCTATAACTGTCACAATGGTTTGTTCAGTTCATTTTATTATAACTGATAAACTGAAGTAATAATAATGTCATACATGTATATAATTTGATCCTTTTTAAATTGTAGGATGTCGTACGCTCTCACTGCTTGTTTAAAACAGTTACATCTATTTTGACTGCGTTTACATATTCATATTAAAAGCTCTATATAATATTCCTTTGACATCTTACTGATTACTGCATTTGAGCGTACAGGTATTTCCAGTTAGGCACACAACAGCTTTTTTTTATCAGTGACTGTGGCTTTAACTGGCATATTACTTCCCTCAGTGTATTCAGAAGCCAGTCCAGTTGCTGGAGAGTACAGGAGGCATGGAGAGCATGGACACCAAGGAGCACAAGCTGCAGGACCAGGCTCTGAGGCCACCTGCCCAGGCACCTGACATTTGCCCCAGTGCCCGCAGAGCCAAACGCATGAAGTGTGAGGTCGGTGTTGTTGAAGAGAGTGACACACACTTTGTTAAAACTGTCCTGAAACCAGCAGCACAGACAGTATTCTTCACTATTCTCCACACATTTCCACACACATCATCATTTTAGTAGTTATAAGTTGCCAGCAGTTTCACTTCTCATTTATTCTTAATTAGGCCATCTGTGTGAAGACTGAACCAGGTGAGCCCGTCGACAACAGGCCAAACCTGAGGCGGAGGATGGGTTCTTTTGTTGCCAAGCCAGAACCAGGTCAGACTCCACATCCCAGAGTGAAAAAATTGTTATACTGATGTCAGTTACAGTATTTACAGTAACATTTTACTTTAACCACCAATATTCAGCTTTTGTAAACAGTATATAAACATTTAATTAATGTAGTAGTAGTAAAAGTAAGTGGTAGTAGTAGTAAAAGTAATTAAAGGGTTTTATTCAGAACTTCTTGTTATGACAGTTGTGACAACACTGACATTACTAGTGATAGCATGTTTCCTGTTGTCTTGCAGAAAAAGAGATTCCCATTCCAGTGAAACAGGAACCAGTTGAAAGTAAAGAACCAGTAATTGAAACTGACAAATCCAAGTCACGGTACAAAAAATTCATCCCTCAAGTTCCTCCAAGTCCAGTAAGTAGAAAAGTCTCTGCATGTGATATCAAATTTCCTGATCAAAAATGAATACGTATAGGCTGGATAGTTTAATGCATCGTCTGTCATACACACTCAACTTTCAGTAAAATACATTTCCTTTTTCCATTGTTTAAAAAAAAAATAAATAAAATTTTTATTTTATATAAGTTTATTGATTACAGGGCTCCATTGGCTTCTAGTAATCTAGGTTATAGTCTTCCTGTACAAATAACAGCAAAACTAAACTTGCATTACAAGCTACATGTAATTACATAAAAGATAAAAGAAAAGGTAAAACATACATTTACAGGAGGAATTAAATTAAGTCCAAATTGTTCTAAAACATGTTTGAACTATTACATAACCCATGCTCAGTGCTCTCAGAATCAGAAATTCTCATTAGATAAAAGTTACAAGAATAACTTCAGTTGCCAGTTTATTAGGTACACCCAGCTAAAACTAATGCGTGTAGGTTTCACTTTCTATTTAATGAATTTGGTGTGAGTTGGTGTTTTGCAGATGATTTCTGTCACTTCAGTCTGTAGTCATGGCTCTGAAACAGATTCATTACAAACTCCTCCTTTTGTTCTCCAGGTGGATCTGGTTGTGTGTCTGGTGTGTGGCAGTGGGGGAGATGAAGACCGTCTGTTGCTGTGTGACGGCTGTGACGACAGCTACCACACTTTCTGCCTGATTCCTCCTCTACACGACGTCCCCAGAGGAGACTGGAGGTGCCCCAAGTGTCTGGCTCAGGTGAGGATGAACTGCGAAGTCTGATTAACCTGATGCAAACTGACTCTTGGTTAATGAGCCGTGCAAGGTATTAAAACAACAAGCCTGTCTACCTCAAAAAAATAATTACAAAAAAAAATAAGAAAGAAAAGAGAAAAAAGAAATTATAGAAATGACTTTGAAAGTTATTAAATTACTCCAAAAACACATTTAACTTATTTGTTCAATGATTTTTTTTTTTTTTATCTCACATGCAGGAATGCAGCAAACCTCACGAGGCGTTCGGCTTTGAACAAGCATACAGAGATTATTCCTTGCGTGCATTTGGGCAAATGGCTGATGCATTCAAATCTGATTACTTCAACATGCCAGTTCATGTAAGTAGAAAACGTTTCAAAATAAACCCATTAGTCTCTCTGGGTCTGAGTACTTTAAATTTGAAAGTCTTTTTCGTGTGTTTTACAGATGGTACCCACAGAGCTGGTGGAGAAGGAGTTCTGGCGTTTGGTTGGAGCCATCGATGAGGATGTCACTGTGGAATACGGAGCAGATATTGCCTCAAAGGAGTTTGGGAGTGGATTCCCCATTCCAAATGGAAAATTAAAAGTTTCCCCAGCAGATGAGGTAAACTGATCCCCACACACTCTAAATATACCTCTGACATAAGGTATTCGAAACCTGAGAGCGCTGTCTGTGGAATCAAAATAATGCAGTCATAGGTTTTTGACTGTATTTGATAGTTTGAGTCTATCATAAAGATTAAGTGGTATGAGCAGTATATCGCCCAATAATTCATGGGTAATTGATCCAAGTATGTCGTCCCTCTTGCAGAAATACCTCAAGTGTGGCTGGAACCTCAACAACCTGGCGATGATGAACCCTTCTGTCCTGACTCATGTGACAGCTGACATCTGTGGGATGACGCTGCCTTGGCTTTATGTTGGCATGTGCTTCTCATCCTTCTGCTGGCACATTGAGGATCACTGGAGCTACTCCATCAACTACCTGCACTGGTACTTAAGAAAAACATCTGCTAATACTAAAGCTCAGCTGCTCTTCTTGTGTTTCCTTAGTTTGTGTTGCTAGAATCTGGACTTTGTTTGCTCCTCATTTTTGGCTCAGTAGAACTAAACTTTGTGTTTATTTTGTTTACTTTAAGGGGGGAACCCAAAACCTGGTATGGAGCTCCTGGTTTTGCAGCAGAACAGCTGGAGGAGGTGATGAAGAAACTGGCTCCAGAGCTGTTCGAGTCTCAGCCGGATCTGCTACACCAGCTGGTCACTATCATGAACCCCAACACCCTGATGGCCCACGGAGTGCCAGTAAGCCCACAGCTTCACACAGCTGATACTTTAATGAACAAGTAGCTGGTCTCTCTATCCAGAACATGAATCATCTTCTTTTGGCTCCCCTCTGCTTCAGATTTACAGAACAAACCAGTGTGCTGGTGAGTTTGTCATCACGTTTCCAAGAGCCTATCACAGTGGCTTCAATCAGGGCTTCAACTTTGCTGAGGCGGTCAACTTCTGCACCGTGGACTGGGTATGCATCACTTCATTTATGTTATTCTTAAAGACACGTCCCAGTTGTTTATGAAAATAAGCTACTTCCTCAAGATTACCTGCATAAAGAGGCAGTCCTTGTAAGAGACAGAATTTAGTATTATATATGATTTTACAACATAACACTAAAAACAGCCGTTAATCTAAGTGGCTGCCAAGCAACATACAAGTACTGGTATGAGTTGTTACTCTTTAATGCATCAGTATTCAGATTAACTTCCATGTTCAGAGATGTGTGGGATCTAATGATTATTTCATATGCTATTTCAATCTACAGATTATTTTCTCAATTAATCAGTTGGTCTATAAAATGTATCAAAGAGTCAAAAATATCCTTCACAAGTTCTCAGACCTAACAGACCCAGACCTAAAAGATATTAAGTTTGCTGTAACAAAAGAATAGGAAAAACAGAAAGTATTCACATTTGAGAAGCTGGAACCAGTGAAATTTTTCCTTTTCTGCTCAAAAATCATATAGTTATCAAAATTGTTGCAAGTAATTTTCGGTGAATTTCATGTATAAGCCAATCCTGTGACATCGTATTTTGGTTACCTGCATTTTATTGTGGACTCGACCTGACATAATTTGTCCTTACAACCCTTTTCTTTCCGATCTATGATACCAGATGCCTCTTGGCAGGCGGTGTGTTGACCACTATCGTATGCTGCACCGTTACAATGTGTTCTCCCATGATGAAATGGTGTGCAACATGGCCTCGAAAGCTGGCACACTCGATGTGGTCCTGGCCTCAGCTGTCCACAAGGACATGGTCGTCATGATCCGAGAGGAGCAGGAACTGAGAGAGAAAGTGAAGAAAATGGTAAGATAATCCTCATTATCATTATGTTAGCACATGATTATACTTATTCTGCTCACAACCTTAATAGAGACAGGTTGTGCACACAATTATCTTTCTGTAAAATTACATCTTTTTCATTTTCAGAGTAAAGCCATATAATAGTGTCATTTGTATGTAAGCTTCGTTGATTACTAACAGTGCAGGGTTTACAACAATTACATGTCTTTACAAGTCCAAAGAAATATCATGCTCATTCAAGCAGACACACTCTCTGTGTTGTGCTTTACTTGGATTGCTTTTAACACCTTTGTTGTTGTGTCACACCTTCAGGGGTTGTTACACTGCAAGGAGGCAAAATATGATCACCTCCAGGATGATGAGCGGCAGTGTGCCAAGTGCAGGACCACCTGCTACCTGTCTGCCGTCACCTGTCCCTGTAGCCAAGGAGTGTTGGTCTGTCTGCACCACATCAGCGACCTCTGCTCCTGCCCCGTCACCAACTACACACTGAAGTAAGTCCCTCTGGATCTGATTCAGAGGCAGTTAACAAGCTTTTCGTGCAGACATCAGAGTACAAGATGTATGAATGTAATGAATATGTCTGGAAAATTAATATTTTATTACTGAAAACTCTGAATCTGCTGAAGGAGATTTGTGTGTCTTATTACCACTGTGTGCCCTATAACTTCAGTGTTGTGTTTGCTCTTGCAGTTACAGATACACACTGGACGAGCTGTTCCCCATGATGACTGCTGTGAAGCAGCGAGCTGAGCTGTATGATGAATGGGCCTCCCGTGTGACCGAGACTCTAGAGGCTAAGCTGGAGAAGAAGAAAGGTAAGCAGCAGGAGAAAATAAGAAAACAAAGCATTAAAGTTACTCGTGGTTTTACATGCTTAAGCCAAATAACTTAACTAACTTCAGTGCTTCGTCAGCCAAAACACACATCTGCAAACTTTTGTTAATTATGTTTTCACTCGTAAAGCAATCTTTTATTGTGGGACTAATTTCCATGGTGGAGATACACTTTCTACCAAAACACTGTAGCTAGGAGGGATGGCTTGTCACACCTACTGTATGTAGGTACCTCCACCAACAGCAGCTCCTTAATGTCCCATTCGTAGCAGCAAAAATACATTGTTGTGGATACACAACATACACAATGTGACGTGTGTTGTATTCACACCATTAGCTGGCATCACTATTCTGCTACTTTTTGTGTACTAACCAGTCTACAGGTCATCTGGTCGTGATCATCTAATGATACAGCACATTTGAGTCTTATGTAGAGGAATGATGCGTTTATATGCTGTTGTTTTAGCTAAAACTGTTCTCCACAAAATGATTTTCAGGGACCATTCAGTAGAACTAACTGTCACATTTATGACCGTTTTTACAACCTTCATGTCTGATGATTATTTTTATTCCCTCTTGAGTTTCCAAACATCATAACTTATGAAGGCAATGCCATGTGGTTGCTCTGTCGTCAGCACGTGAATGCACCACCAGGAAGGATTCACAATCCACTCCACCATTTTAACACTATTAAAACTCTAAAGTTAGGTGGCTTTAACAAAAACCAGTGTGGACTAGTGTTTCATTATGAAGCTTTAGATTTACTGAGCAAGTTTCAAGTGTCTTGAGTTAATTTTGATAAGATACTAAAATTAACTGAAAACAATGGGCTCCTGAAAGGAGGAAAAAACTCATTTAAAAATTAAAGCACCACTTGCATGAATTGGGAAATGGCTGTCAGTAATATAAGTTATAAGCCCACAGGATTTACTGAGCTGTGCAAAACCAGTGGTGTGGTCTATGTTACAAAAGAACTGAACAAATTGCTGTGACCAAAAATGAAATGAAAAACAACTGGAACGCACTGCTGAGCAATGTGTTAGGCTATTTAAACTATGAATGTTTCTGTATGTGTCAGACTATGGTTGACCAGGTGTTCTCTCCTCAGGTCTGCCAGTCTTCCGCTCCCTTCTTTGTGAATCAGAGTCTAAGGTGTTCCCTGACAACGACCTGCTGCGTCGGCTTCGTCTGGTGACACAAGACGCAGAGAAGTGCTCATCCGTGGCACAGCAGCTGTTGAACGGCAAGAGGCAGACCAGGTACCATTAATACACTCTGCTATATCAGATAGGTGCATAGATTAGTTGTTTTCAAATTACATGTCTGGAAATAGTTTTAGTGCCTTAATGGGGTTATTTTTTTCTTCCGCTAGGTATCGGTGTGGTAGTGGGAAATCACGCAGCCAGTTGACTGTGGAGGAGCTGAGTTCATTTGTGAGGCAGCTGTATAACCTCTCCTGCAGTCTCCCTCAGGCGCCCATGTTGAAGGTAGGCTGAGGAGAAGAAACATGTCCTGTGACATTACCACAATAAAACTACATTTATTTTAATTAAAGCTGCGCAAACACTGTGCATTTTTGTTATGTCCTGCTGCCACCATGCTACATGGCATTTGGGACATTATGTTGTCATGGTTCATGATCTCTCACTCTGTAGATACATTCACGTGACGATGATAATTCAAAACGATGCATAGAAACTTACACCACAGGTACCCGATATGGAGCATGATTAGACTGATTAGATTGGAGCACCTTTCTGCATAAATTTGCATATTAATGAGAGAATTTATAATTTCACAGAAATTGCTGTAACTGCAGCACTTCAAGCTAATAAGTTCAAATTGATACCAAATATGTAGCATGCAGAGACAAACGTGTTGGTATGGAAAATCTCTGCTAATTAATGAGCTAACTGGCTAATTGATTTTTGTTGTGAACATGATAACTCAAGAACTCAGGTGCCCCAGGTGGAGTAGATCTGATTAGATTTCGGTGTGCCACAATGCGAGTGTTCACACAGTCAGTCAGTTCTGCCCATGAACAGTCGCAGTAAAGTTTATTCAAACAAGGGCTGCCTCCTCAACAATGATGACAAAAAAGTATCATCATCAAAAGTTCTAAGTAAGAAGAAATGGAGCTGCAATTGCCTATAAGATTCTGTCCCACTTGTCTGTTCTGCTACAAAGTGCAGTTTCATATCACATCAGGTTCAATCAAGACTTTTGGTCACAACATCTAAAATACTTCTTCACATGCTCACTACAGTTTGTAATGGATCTTTTGACACCGTGGAACTGCTTAAAGTGCCAGACGCCCAACCAAAACTTCAGACAAGCCAGAAACCTAGCCGATCATCCGACAGCCAGATCGTTGAGCGTTCAGACACTTAATCTGGCATTGTGACCCCTCAAACTGAGCTTCAAACAGCAACCAATCTGGAAGACATTCAGCTCAAATTCAGGGTTAAAATTGGGCTTAACTACTGCATATATTTCTGTGTGATATAATGAATGTGATTTTGAATAACACAGAAATCACTAGACTTTAACTACTTGTATGTCTGGATTGATTTCTTCCTTCAGGAACTCTTGAATCGCATCGAAGACTTCCAGCAGCACAGTGAGAAGGTCCTGGCAGATGAAGTTCCCAGCGTCGCTGAGATCCAGAGCCTGTTAGACGTCAGCTTTGACTTTGACGTGGAGCTGCCAGAGCTGCCTCGCTTGAGAGTGAGGCTGGAGCAGGCACGCTGGCTGGAGGCGGTGCAGCAGGCCAGCACCCAGCCTGCCACCCTGACTCTGGAGACCATGAGGAGGCTCATCGACCAGGGGGTCGGCCTGTCGCCTCATCCTTCCGTGGAGAAAGCCATGGCACGTCTTCAGGAGCTGCTCACTGTGTCCGAGCACTGGGAGGACAAGGCGAGCAGTCTCCTCAAAGCCAGGTGAGAGCAGCATCGACTGATCCATGATGATATTAGCATTTAAAACCATAGGGTCAAAAAAAACATCCAAAACATCAACAGGAAGTGATAGTTGTGATAGGTATTCATGCTCTGTTACCAGTAGATTTAATCAGAAGACCAATCTTTTCCTTAATGTAATTTTATTCTACCAGTCAAAGCTTGAACTTTCTGTCCAGGTAATTGCACTGACTTATTGTAACTTTATAATGTAATATGACGTCAGTGCTCCTGATTTTGCTTCATTTTAATTACAGCTAGTGCAAAATGCTGCTGCTAGAATATTCAACAAGATCAACAAAAAGTGAGCATCATATTTAGTTCTGCCCTCATTCCATTGGTACTCAGTGCTGTTCAGTATTAACTGTCACAAGTGCTTTTCAAAGGCTTTTAATGGCATGGCTGTCAGGAATGTGCATCTCTTCTCTCCATTGTCAGAAAAACTAATTTCAAGTCAGGGCTTAAATTTCTACATTTTCTAAAAGCGTTCTGTTCCTTCACCATGCTTAGTTTACTGCAGCTTAGTATTTTGCAGAAGATGTTTGACACCTCTCGAGACTTGTATTATATTTCAGTCTTGATTTTAAAAGTAACGGTAGGCTTTAAAATATCCGTTAAAAACTCTGTGTACAGGACATGTTCAACAATTTGAAAGTTTCCTGTGAGGATGTCTGAAGAAAATACCATGACAGCTCTTGTTATAGATAAATGTTCAATTGGAAGTGATGCAGGTATTGTGTCAATGTTTATTACCTGCAGTATATCATTTGTGTTTTACTGCCCATCAGACCTCCACACTCCATAGAAACCCTCAGTGCTGCTGCTGAGAAAGCATCTGGCATCCCCGCTTACCTCCCAAACTGTCTGCTCCTGAAGGACACCATCAGAAAGGCCCAAGAGTGGCTCCAAGAAGCAGAGGAGCTTCAGGTTAGGGCACTCATTATTCTGCATGACTGGGGGGGGGGGGCCGGGGGGGGTNTACCTGCAGTATATCATTTGTGTTTTACTGCCCATCAGACCTCCACACTCCATAGAAACCCTCAGTGCTGCTGCTGAGAAAGCATCTGGCATCCCCGCTTACCTCCCAAACTGTCTGCTCCTGAAGGACACCATCAGAAAGGCCCAAGAGTGGCTCCAAGAAGCAGAGGAGCTTCAGGTTAGGGCACTCATTATTCTGCATGACTGGGGGGGGGGGGCTGTGGGTGTTATTCTTTGTGTGGGTTGATTTGAAAGTGATTGCAACACTAAAACAATCTGCTTATTTCAGGCCAGTGGTTGCGTACTGATGGTGGACAGCCTCTCTGACATGGTGCTACGTGGACAAGCCGTTCAAGTCCACCTGGAACCTTTAGACAGGCTGGAGTCTTTAATGGTAGAAGTGCAGGAATGGAAAGAATCTGCAGCTACAACTTTTCTTCAGAAAGACTCAACTCTTACCTTGCTGGAGGTAAAATCCCACAAATTTGAAACGAATATTAAGACCATAAGGCTGTCATTGTTCAGCTCAGCTTATTTCTTACATCCACTGTATCCAGCTGCATCGTGTCCTAGTTATGTCCCGGCTCCTTCTGGATTTTAATCTGCACTGGAAAAGTTTAACCTGTTCTTCAGCCGCCACATTTCTAATAAAATTTAGAGCTGTTTCATCACCATTTGTGGTGTTTTACAAGAATATTGAACACACTTTTACATGTCGATGTGGTCACAGATCCTTAGTGGCTGTAGACAACCTAACTTTGTGATTACCCATTTTAAATGTCTGTAAAGCTGATCACACACCACATCTGCTTTCATACTCTAACAAACCTGTTATTATGTTAATTTTGTCAGATGACATCATTATGTATAATGAAATAAGGATCTGATGTGCACCGCATCAGCAAGTAGTGTGAAATGAGCCATGATTTAATCACTATTTCTTTCTGGTTCCTTTGTCCAACAACAGAAGCAGATAATAAGTAAATGAGAGCAACTAAGTCATGAGTTTGCCTATCTTAAAACAAAGTATGTGTTATCAAAGAAAGCAGGACGGGACAGAACAGAGGTTTTTCTATCTCCCTCCTTCCCTTTGCTTTTTTCCTTTCTTTCTCTCTCACTAATTACAAACACTGTATATTTGTTAAGACAAAGTCTGTATCAAAGGAAATGCATCATCAGATATTCATCTTAAGTCAGTTGCAAATAAATATAGCCAATACAAGTCAGTTTCAGGCTTCAGAGATGTTAGCTGTTTCAGCAAAAGTAGACCTGGTGTGTAAAGGTAGCAGAGCTGGTGGACATCTGCCTTTACTTCTCTGGGCCTGTTAGTGCAAAAGAAGCCTCACAGCTATTCTTTTCATCACAGGTTCTGTGTCCAAGATGTGAAGTTGGAAATGTACGCTCTCCAAAGAGGAAGGCCAAGAAAGGGAAAGAATCACCTAAAAGTAACAAAAAGAAAACGCTGAGGCTCAACACTCTCACTGAAGTGGAAAAAGCGCTTTCAGAGACCAAGGATTCTACCTCTGCGGTAAGTGTGGCCATTCCAGCAGTTGCCTTCAAACACAAATATATAAGGGACTATGTGAGTAGATGTAATTGCCAAACTAACACTGACTTGTTCTCAATCTGCCTTCATTTTGTTCACCAGATGGCAACTCTGGAGGAGCTGCAGGTTCGGGAGATGGAGGCTTTCTCTAATCTCAGGGCAGCAAATGAGTCAAAGCTCCTTCCCACAGCAGACTGCATGGACCTAAAGGTGTGTGTCTGTCAGAAGGCACCCATGGGTGCGATGCTGCAGTGTGAACTCTGCAGGGATGCCTTCCACAGTGTGTGTGTCAGAGAGGCATCAGACTCCTGCGAAACACAGCCATGGCTCTGTCCGTATTGCCAGCGATCAGAAAAACCACCCTTGAACAAAGTCCTCTCCCTGCTATCGTCTCTGCGGCGCATTGGAGTGCGCCTGCCGGAGGGCGACGCTCTGCACCACCTGGTTGAGAGGACAGTTAACTGGCAGCACCGAACACAGCAGATCTCACAGACATGTAACCTACCAGAGCTGGAAGAGAGACCAGGAACTCCTCCCACCCTGACATGCTGGGTTTCAGGCAGCAATGACACTCACAACAACACTCAGGTGCCTCATCATCAGCTTGTGTCACTGTTTTTGCAGTTCAGTGAAAATGTATTATTTGCAGATGTTAACTGTAAGATTTGATGTGTGTGTTACAGGCTCCTTGCTTGACTCCAGAGTGGAATAGGACAAGCCATTCTCAGACTGTCTTCTACACCGAACAGAGATGCATACCACTGCAGGGTCTGTGTCATTATATTCTGAGCTGCAGTAGTGACTAAATGAAGAAAACTCTTTCTGTAGATAGGTTGAAAACATGAGTTGTGGTTAATTGTTCATTTTAGATTAGTATTGTTTATATTCTGGGTGTTTTTCTGTGTGACAGGCTTGAGTCAGGAGCTGGAGGAGCTGATGGTGGAGGGGCTCCTGCTGCAGGTGTCTCTGCCAGAGGTTCAGAGCCTCTACCACATTTTACTGGACAGAGCCACAAGCGAGCACATAAACAGATGCATGTTGCCACCACAGGACGAGTCCACAGACTGTGACAAACACATGCAGTTTAACTCTCAGGGAAAAAATCTGCCACTGGACCAGGTACAAACAAAGAGAATCTATGAAAACACATAACATAATAACTGCCTCAATATCAGTTTTCATTTGTGTTGTTTTTATTTTCAGGATGGTGTCAACGCCATGAGGGAAACCATGACTGGCTCAGAAAAGAAAACGAAGCGGCATCTGGAGAGGGAAGGTTTAGATGCAGAGCGCAGGCTGAAGGACAAAAAACACTCTCACAAAAGACAGAAGATGAATAAGAAGAACCTGCAGCGCAGACCAGCCTCGACCTCGTCCTCCCCACGCTCGGATTTCTCCCAGTCTGACGACTCTGATGAGGAGATGGCTGTGTGTCCAGCAGAGAGGTGTCAGCTGCCAGAGGGAGATGAGGTGAGAAAAATGTCACTGCAAGGGCACAATAAAACCTCTGACATACAGTTTATCTCTACCCTGCAGGACAGGACAGTTTACCACCCAAAATAAATTCATGTTCTTGAGAAATAATTGAACGTCATATTGTAGGTAGTAAATTACATTCTATGTGTTATTTGAAGAGTCCTTAAAAGTCCTTAATATAAATTACCTCTTTGTTTCAAGAAGCAGGTTAAGAAGGATCTTTTAATGGCCAGCATGAACAGGAGAAATGATTACAGCAAAAACTGTTTGAGAGTACATACGGGTATGAAGACGAATTTGAAAAAACTGTGAACCTATTCTTTAAGATCATTTAAGAAACTGAACTTTCAAATAAAGAACTTGATGACACTAAATTAACCATTTAAAGTGGATGTAATCAGTATTTTTATATTAACAACAAATAACAAGGATCCACTTGCAGCAAAGCACCCAAAGAGACTTATCACTCGACTCTGCCGTTCCCCTCATACTGAGCAGTTCAATGTGTTTCAGCTGTTGTTCAGCAGTTTTATGGCGCTGTAACGTCACTGTTTTGGTTCACTCCCACTGATCTCATAGCTTCGTTTTCAGCATAAAAGCTTTTAAAACCCACTGTTCACTACCTGCTCCACACCAAACGGCACCACACAGAGTTCGAGACTAGCTGGCGAACAAAGAGTAGCGGAGCATTTAGCAACTACAGTCACATGTTTTCTTCAGGAGTTGGTGGCGACCAGAATCAGAGCTAAAAGAGAGTGAACATTGGACTTAGATTCATGAGGCGGCCTGAAACTTAACTCTCTGGATGTGTAAATAAACAGCTCAACAGTTCACAATATCAACTTGTTTACAATTTTTTTTTTTTTTTTTTCCTGCTGCAGGAAAAATCTGTTATTTCAGGTTTAATGTTAAATCATACTCTGTCATAGTGAAACCATCTTCTGTGTGTTTGCCTGCAGGTGGATTGGGTTCAGTGTGACGGCAGCTGTAACCAGTGGTTTCACCAAGTGTGCGTTGGTGTTACAGCTGAGATGGCGGAGAAGGAGGACTACATTTGTGTCAGGTGTACACTGAACGACGGACACATGAGGAAATAAATGAAGAGAAAGCGGAGATTTTTCAGAAGAATGGCTGAAGAGGCCTGTCTGTCGTCAGCCCGTTATTGGAGCCACCAGTCTGGATGTGTCACTGATCCTGTACCCACCCCCCCCACCCCCCACCCCCTCCTCACCCCTGTCTTGTCTGTCTGACCCTTTTGTAACAACGGTGCTATCTCCTCTTTGACTTGTTGTCCAGAACTATAATGTTTAGTTATTTTTTGTATTTTTACATATATATTATATATATTTCTTTCTTCTTTTGAATTGTTTGTGGTTGTCTAAATGAAAAAAAAAAAACAAAACACAGGATGTGACGTGTGCTGCATGGGATTCCATTACATTGGCGCAAAGGAGTCTTAAACATGGTGCACCCAGTAAAGAGGGTTAATCAAGGGGTAATATTATCTTCTCTGGAACTTCCTTGCATGTTAAACCAGAGCTAAGGGGACAGAAGTCAAGGTTTTCATCCCCTATCCCCAAAAGAATTACTATAACTTTTTTTTCCTTTGAAATCCAGTGTTTAGTACATGCATCTTAATATAATTATTCCCATTTTTTTGTAGAATAGGTTTATTTATCTGAGCAATAATTTTTGTCTGAATTGACTTCAATGGTTTGATCTCCGCTGAGTTGTGTTGGTGCTTTAGCGATGGTGTGATGTACAGAAAGCTACAGGGGTGGATGGTTCACTGCTGTGGAGTCGAAATACAGCAGGCCGAAGGAAAAAGTCTCTGCTGACATGTACATCCACAGCATGTGAGCTGGTAAATGTGACTGTGGGAAGGACTGGGGGGTAGCTGAAGATGTTACAAGTTTATATTGTGGAATAAAGCCCTTTTGTTCTATGGAGAAGTCTCGTGCATTGACTTGAACATGGTAGAAAGAAACCACTAGATGTCCTCGTAATCATTATAAGGGACCATCAGACTTTTTACACTCATTTATTCTTTACACCCAGAGTAAATTTAGCTGAATCATTTGCAACCCATGTCTTATGAAACACAGTTTTTACTATAGTTGTATTGTTTGTAATGAAAGTGTTGTCCTGGTCTCCTGGTCTCAGCTGAAACATAATTTCACAAAACCAGTTTAAAGCTACACATTCAGAGTTCTCTCCTGACAGCTGGACACCTGGTGACTGCAGTGGACCAGACCATATTGAATGGCAGTTTCCCCAATTTTGCCAATGATCGTGTTCTGAACAAACTATTGCCTCAATGTCACTTATCCACCAGAACTGGGAGCAACTCTGGAATTGTTGCAGAGGTAAAACTTTATTATGTGGCAGGTGTGCTCTTAAATTTCATGTTAGTGTACTGTAATCTAAAAGTTTTGTGTACAAGCTGTTCCCACTAAATCTTTGAGTAGAGTGAGCGAAATGGGATTCAGCTGAATAATGAAAATGTTTACGTTATGACACATCATTTTGTTTGTGTTTAATAAACATAAAACATTCAGCAACCTGGTAATTTTATGTCATAAAACATATTCCCTGTTCATATGACATGGAAATAAATGCTCAAAAAACTAATTATTTTGTTGTGTGAATTTCCAGTCAGACGAAGCCGCAGTTAGTTTGTCTGGTGCACTCATAACCTTCATGTTACTGTTCTGTTATAAACTGAAGTTTTGTGTGTAAGTTCTTTGACGATGTGATTTCTTTAAAGACTCAGCTTTTATCTACTTCTCACTGAAGGGGGAGCCAACAGCCAGCAGAGGGAGAAGAGGAAGCCCGAAGATGACAAACATGGTGGAAGTTTATGACTGCTGAGACACTTCAATGATACTGCCACACACTGAATGCTCACTCCACTGACTCCACTGACATCCTTGTATGTATGGTGAATGACGTGGCAGAGAAACACATGACTTTGATCAAAATTAAAATGGAAAACATTACTGGCATAGACAGGGACAAAGAAAGACTGAAAACCGAAACCGAAAGTAATAGGCCATTTTCACAGAAGATATACTGACATGTTATCAGTGGTGGAAAGCAAAGGAGTACATTTACTCAAGTATATTTCTGACGTACTTGTAGCTACTTGAATATTGAGGGACATATTGGGTTTTTTTAATCCACTACATTTGGATGACAACTTTATTTCCTTTGATGCTTACATGTGAATGCATCAGTAATAATAATATAAAGACGGAGCACAACAGAGGCCAATTTGCCTATAGAAAGCACTTTTACTTTTATACTCTTTATATTTTATTATCCCAAGTGGGAAACTTGATTTCTAGTCAGGGGTATGGATAAAAAAAAAAAGCAGATAAAAACAACACAAGTGCAATAATATACACAATAAAATAAAACACCAAACACTATAAAACATAGAACACTTTAAAATTACTATTTAAACGTGCATTTTGTTGATGAAACTTACATACTTTTACTTGAAATTGAGTATTTTTACTTTTACCTCAACAGAAGATCTGAATACTACCTGTACTGCAGTTCATGGTAGAAAATATTACCAAGGTCCAAGCTTCCTATATACAGGTGTGAATAACAAAATCAGTGTTGGTTGATTTCCATTTAGTTGCTTCAGTTTCAGGGTCCCTTTCTCGTGCATGCAGACTCACAGTCACACTGTCATGGCCTAATGTAGTTCATATTATCAGTAACACCTGCGGTTTTCTATGACAACCTTTTTGGCCTGTGACTTTTCATAAAAAAATAGCAGTGACTTAGGCCCCTCGTCACATTTCATAAGACATTTCCCCAGTAAACTTCTTATATGATTTCATTTAAATAACTGTTTCATTCCCAAAAGGTAAAAAAAAAGGCATAGAGAAAAGTCCAAAAACTGAACACAAATGAGTGTAGCAGAACTTTTTCTTCCTCTCCCTTCAGCATTAATCATCTTATGACCCCTCAGGTTAATCTTGTGACCATTTGAAGGTCAGGGACTAAACAACTATAAATATAGTAGTTGAAGCTCACTCCACTACATTCTCCAGTATATTATAATTTATCAGTCACAGCCTCAATCCTTTACCTTTTGCTTTTGATGCTTTAAGTACATTTTGCTTACAATGTTTCTGTACTTTTACTTAAGCAGGAATTTCCTTGCAGGACTTTTACTTGTATGGGAGAACTTTTTGCATTGTTGTATTGGTATGTTTACACAAGTAAGGATCTGAATACTTCTTCAGATCTGCAATGTCAATAATGGGCTTGTGTAAATCCCAATATGATCTTGTTACAACTATAATCAATGATTTATGAACAAATAGACAGCAGTCTAATCAATATGAAGTGCTGATTAAAAAAAAGGCATCAACAAGAAAAACTGTATTTTCATTCAACCATGAATGAAACAGGTCATCGTTTGTTGAGTGTTGATAACCTGTCATTTGCGTTATAAGTCTTTAAGTCTTTTTTTTTAGTCTTTGCCCTCAAATACAAATCTAAAACAGCACATTTTATTAGTCTGTTTTATTCTTTCAAAAAATACTCTAAAGATAAAAAATATTTACAACTCTCCTCCTCCTCCTATGTCGGACCTGTCCTTGTCTCATTTTGCACAGTAAAGCAGATTGGCTGAGATGATGAGAGAGCGGAGGGGAGAAACTACAGGGATCAGTTGTTGGACTCTGTTCAAACAGCATAATGAAAGCTTAGATCAGACAAAACCGATGTTATTTAATTATGTGAGAAACAATGAGGAGTACTCATCAAATCAATTGAATGGATTTTCATCATCACACATTGTGAATAAGAAGTAATAGATTACTGACAACGTCTGACTGATTTAGTGTAATTGGTCGACACATAAAGTGACTGCAGCTGTAAGGATATCAAAACAGTATGTTTTTTTTGTTTTTTTTTTTACAGCCAAAGCCTTATGGATTCTCCTCATATCATATACTGTATATTACGTCAGTTGATGACTCTTTTGTTTTGCAAGTTTGGCCTGAAGCTCAGTCACCAGTGTTGCGGTGAACTGGCAGGGATGTGGTGATATATCATATAACTTAACTTAGCCCCAGGACATATACAGACCCAAACAACCATGTAGGAGATAATCTTCTATAATACTCTCTAAGCAAACCTCATTGTAAAAGCATCACTGATCTTTTTTTGGAGTAACATTTGATTAAACAAGGTATAAAAAAGTTCACTACTGATTAATAACCATTAAAGATGCACGTGTTTAGTCCTTATTCAGCTATTGTGTATGCACGGGGCACAAAGAGAACAAGTGAGCATGTGTGGCTCTTCATAAGATGATCTGCAGTTTGTAAGAAAACAGAGCACACCCTCGAAACTGTATGCTGTATTTAATTCTATTTACTTTCCCACTATCTAAATTTAGGCCTGTCATTTACAACTTCCATATCTATGGTTTATGACAATGACTGTGGTGATGGCTCTTTAATTTGTTTGTCTGAATAAAGGCAGGAACATCTTGTTTGAGTAACATGGCAACACTGTCCTCAGTCCACACTGCATCAAATGATATTTGCAGTCATAAGTCATCTGATGATGAACAGCCTCTTGTCTGCGATGAACTCAACGTCCATATTTAGCCGGTTTAATGAGGAAGATATGCAGTAAGGGTAACTCACCTAATCCATTCAGTCACTGAGCCGTGACCAGCTGGGTGTCATGCTCTTTCATGTGGGCGTTTGTCATGCCAACAGTCACAGAGAATAGGCACACACACAGTGACAGAGGACATATGTAAATAGTGTGTGATCAACTGAAGATCATATTTAGACACTAAGGTGACACACCAACATAAATTAAATTAAAATTAAAGTAATTTTAGCTAACCAACTTGGAGAGGAGACCACACTCCACTCAGCTTATTGTAAAATGGGCTGGTACTGACTGAGGCTACTGTTTAGCAGGTATAATGTTTACCATGTTCACCATCTTCATCAGTTTAGCATGTCAGCATGCTAACATTTGGTATTTAGCACTAACCACAGAGTACAACTGAAGATGTCATTAGTTCTTTAGGTATTTGATCATAAACCAAAGTTTTGGACGATAATAATATTGAATCCGAAGTCGGAGGCATTATGTTTTCGGATTATCTCATGAAGGTGATATCTCTGATGAACTGATTAGATTTTGCTGCTTAAATCACAGTTTTGGCCTTGTGAACATGATATCTCAGTAACGACTGCTAAATATCAGTTTCATTTGGTGTTGTTTTTCAATTTTCAGGATGGTGTCAACGCCATGAGGGAAACCATGACTGGCTCAGAAAGAAAACGAAGGGCATCTGGAGAGGAAGGGTTTAGATGCAGAGCGCAGGCTGAAGCGACAAAAAACACTCTCACCAAAATGACAGAGAAAGAGATTAATAAGAAGAACCTTGCAAGCTGCAGACCGCCTCGACTCGTCCTCCCCACGCTGCGATTTTCCCAGCTGTCTGGACGGACTCTGATGAGGCACGTCTTGTGTCCAGCAGAGAGTGTCAAGCTGCCAGAGGGAGATGAGGTGAGAAAAATTGTCACTGCAAGGCACAATAAAACCTCGACATTACAGTTTATCCTACCCTGCAGGAGCAGACAGGTTTACCACCCAAATTAAATTCTTCAATGTTCTTGAGAAAATAACTATTGAACGTCATATTGTAGGTTAGTAAAATACATATTCTATGTGTTATTTGAAGGGAGTCCCTTAAAGATCCTTAATATAAATGACCTCTTTGGTTCTTCAAGAACGCACGGTTTAAGAAGGATCTTTATAGTGGCCACCATGAACAGGAGAATATGATTTACAGCAAAAACTGTTTCGAGAGTACATACGGGTATGGAAGACGAAATTTGGAAAAAACACTGTGAACCTATTCTTAAGATCATTTAAGAAACTGAACTTTCAAATAAAGAACTTTGATGACACTAAATTAACCATTTTAAAGTTGGATTGTAATCAGTATTTTTTGTACTTAACAAAACAAATAACAAGGATTCCACTTGCAGCAAAAGCACCCAAGAGACTTATTCACTGACTCTTTGCCGTTCCCCTTTACTGAGCCAGGTTCAATGTGTTTTCAGCTGGTTTGTTCAGAGTTTATATGGCGCATCTGTAACGTCACTGTTTTTTGGTTCCACTTCCCACTTGGATCTCATAGCTTTCGTTTTCAGCATAAAATGCTTTTAAAACCCACTGTTCACTACCTGCACTTCCACACAAACTGGCACCACACCAGAGTTCGAGACTCAGCTGGCGGAACACAAAGAGTTAGCGTGAGCATTTAGCAACTACCAGTTCACCTGTTTTCTTCAGAGTCTTCACGGATTGTGCGACCAGAATCAGACTTAAAAGAGAAGCTCGAACATTGGACTTAGTCTCAACTGAGGCGCCTTGAAAGACATAACTCTCTCAGTATGTGTACAGTAACCTCAACAGTTCACAATATCAACTTGTTTTTACAATTTTTTTCTTTTTTTTTTTTCCTGCTGCAGGAAAAATCTAGTTATATTCACGTTTAATGTTAATTCATACTCTGTCATAGTGAAACCATCTTCTGTGTGTTTTGCCTGCAGGTGGATTGGTTCAGTGTGACGGCAAGCTGTAACCAGTGGTTTCACCAAGTGGTGCGTTGGTGTACGAGCCTGAGAATGTGCGGAGAAAAGGAGGGTTACATTTGTGTAGTGTGTACACTGAACGACGGACACATGTAGGAAATAAATGGAAGAGAAAAGCGGGAGATTTTTCAGACAAGAATGGATCTGAAGAGCCTCTTGTCTCGTCAGCCCTGTTATGTGGAGCCACCAGTCTGGACTGTGATTCAATCTCTCTACCCCACCCCCCCACCCCCCACCCCCTCCTCACCCCTGTCTTGTCTGTCTGACCCTTTGTAACAACCGTATCTCCTCTTTGACTTGTTGCCAGAACCTATAATGTTAGTTATTTTTTGTATTTTTTACATATATATTATATATATATTTCTTCTTCTTTGAATTGTTTGTGGTTGTCTAAATGGAAAAAAAAAAAAACAAACCACAGGTGATGGACGTGTGCTGCATGGGATTCCATTACATTTGCGCAAAGGAGTCTTAAACATTGGTGCACCAGTAAAGAGGGTTAATCAAGGGGTAATATATATCTTCTCTGGAACTTCTTGCATGTGTAAACCAGAGCTAAAGGGGACAGAAAGTCAAGGTTTTCATCCCTATCCCCAAAAGAATTACTATAACTTTTTTTTCCTTTGAAATTCCAGTGTTTAGTACATGCATCTTAATTTAATTATTCCCATTTTTTTGTAGAATAGGTTTATTTATCTTGAGCAATAATTTTGTCTGAATTTGACTTTCAATGGTTTGATCTCCGCTGAGTCTGTGTTGGTGCTTTATCGGATTGGTGTGATGTACAGAAAAGCTACAGGGGTGGATGGTTCACTGCTGTGGAGTCGAAATACAGGCAGGCCGAAGGAAAAGTCTTGCTGACATGTACATCCACAGCATGTGAGCTGGTAAATGATACTGTGGGAAGGACTGGGGGTAGCTGAAGATGTTACAAGTTTATATTGTGGAAATAAAGCCCTTTTGTTCTATGGAGAAGTCTCGTGCATTGACTTGAACATTGGTAGAAAGAAACCACTAGATGTCCTCGTAATCATTATAAGGGACCATCAGACTTTTTTACACTCATTTATTCTTTTACACCCAGAGTAAATTTAGCTGAATCATTTGCCAACCCATGTCTTATGAAACACAGTTTTTACTATAGTTGTATTGTTTGTAATGAAAGTGTTGTTCCTGGTCTTCCTGGTCTCAGCTGAAACATAATTTCACAAAACCAGTTTAAAGCTACCATTCAGAGTTTCTCTCCTGACAGGCTGGACACCTGGTGACTGCAGTGGACCAACCATATTGAATGGCAGTTTTCCCCAATTTTGCCAATTGATCGTGTTCTGAACAAACTATTGCCTCAATGTCACTTATCCACCAGAACTGGGAGCAAACTCTGGAATTGTTGCAGAGGTAAAACTTTATTATGTGGCAGGTGTGCTCTTAAATTTCATGTTAGTGTACTGTAATCTAAAAGTTTTGTGTACAAGCTGTTCCCACTAAATCTTTGAGTAGAGTGAGCGAAATGGGATTCAGCTGAATAATGAAAATGTTTACGTTATGACACATCATTTTGTTTGTGTTTAATAAACAATAAAACATTCAGCAACCTGGTAATTTTATGTCATAAAAACAATTATTTCCCTGTTCATATGACATGGAAATAAATGCTCAAAAAACTATTATTTTGTTGTGTGAATTTCCAGTCAGACGAAGCCGCAGTTAGTTTGTCTGGTGCACTCATAACCTTCATGTTACTGTTTCTGTTATAAACTGAAGTTTTGTGTGTAAGTTCTTTGACGATGTGACTTTTCTTTAAAGACTCAGCTTTTATCTACTTCTCACTGAAGGGGGAGCCAACAGCCAGCAGAGGAGAAGAGGAAGCCCGAAGATGACAAACATGGTGGAAGTTTATGACTGCTGAGACACTTCAATGATACTGCCACACACTGAATGCTCACTCCACTGACTCCACTGACATCCTTGTATGTATGGTGAATGACGTGGCAGAGAAACACATGACTTTGATCAAAATTAAAATGGAAAACATTACTGGCATAGACAGGACAAAGAAGACTGAAAAACGAAACCGAAAGTATAGGCCATTTTCACAGAAGATATACTGACATGTTATCAGTGGTGGAAAGCAAAGGAAACATTTACTCAAGTATATTTCTGACGTACTTGTAGCTACTTGAATATTGAGGGACATATTGGGTTTTTTTAATCCACTACATTTAGATGACAACTTTATTTCCTTTGATGCTTACATGTGAATGCATCAGTAATAATAATATAAAGACGGAGCACAACAGAGGCCAATTTGCCTATAGAAAGCACTTTTACTTTTATTACTCTTTATATTTTATTATCCCAAGTGGGAAACTTGATTTCTAGTCAGGGGTATGGATAAAAAAAAAAAGCAGATAAAAACAACACAAGTGCAATAATATACACAATAAAATAAAACACCAAACACTATAAACATAGAACACTTTAAAATTACTATTTAAACGTGCATTTTGTTGATGAAACTTACATACTTTTACTTGAAATTGAGTATTTTTACTTTTACCTCAACAGAAGATCTGAATACTACCTGTACTGCAGGTTCATGGTAGAAAAATTACCAAGGTCCAAGTTCCTATATACAGGTGTGAAATAACAAAATCAGTGTTGGTTGATTTCCATTTAGTTGCTTCAGTTTCAGGGTCCCTTTCTCGTGCATGCAGACTCACAGTCACACTGTCATTGCCTAATGTAGTTCATATTATCAGTAACACCTGCGGTTTATTCTTTGTGTGGGTTGATTTGAAAGTGATTGCAACACTAAAACAATCCGCTTATTTCAGGCCAGTGGTTGCGTACTGATGGTGGACAGCCTCTCTGACATGGTGCTACGTGGACAAGCCGTTCAAGTCCACCTGGAACCTTTAGACAGGCTGGAGTCTTTAATGGTAGAAGTGCAGGAATGGAAAGAATCTGCAGCTACAACTTTTCTTCAGAAAGACTCAACTCTTACCTTGCTGGAGGTAAAATCCCACAAATTTGAAACGAATATTAAGACCATAAGGCTGTCATTGTTCAGCTCAGCTTATTTCTTACATCCACTGTATCCAGCTGCATCGTGTCCTAGTTATGTCCCGGCTCCTTCTGGATTTTAATCTGCACTGGAAAAGTTTAACCTGTTCTTCAGCCGCCACATTTCTAATAAAATTTAGAGCTGTTTCATCACCATTTGTGGTGTTTTACAAGAATATTGAACACACTTTTACATGTCGATGTGGTCACAGATCCTTAGTGGCTGTAGACAACCTAACTTTGTGATTACCCATTTTAAATGTCTGTAAAGCTGATCACACACCACATCTGCTTTCATACTCTAACAAACCTGTTATTATGTTAATTTTGTCAGATGACATCATTATGTATAATGAAATAAGGATCTGATGTGCACCGCATCAGCAAGTAGTGTGAAATGAGCCATGATTTAATCACTATTTCTTTCTGGTTCCTTTGTCCAACAACAGAAGCAGATAATAAGTAAATGAGAGCAACTAAGTCATGAGTTTGCCTATCTTAAAACAAAGTATGTGTTATCAAAGAAAGCAGGACGGGACAGAACAGAGGTTTTTCTATCTCCCTCCTTCCCTTTGCTTTTTTCCTTTCTTTCTCTCTCACTAATTACAAACACTGTATATTTGTTAAGACAAAGTCTGTATCAAAGGAAATGCATCATCAGATATTCATCTTAAGTCAGTTGCAAATAAATATAGCCAATACAAGTCAGTTTCAGGCTTCAGAGATGTTAGCTGTTTCAGCAAAAGTAGACCTGGTGTGTAAAGGTAGCAGAGCTGGTGGACATCTGCCTTTACTTCTCTGGGCCTGTTAGTGCAAAAGAAGCCTCACAGCTATTCTTTTCATCACAGGTTCTGTGTCCAAGATGTGAAGTTGGAAATGTACGCTCTCCAAAGAGGAAGGCCAAGAAAGGGAAAGAATCACCTAAAAGTAACAAAAAGAAAACGCTGAGGCTCAACACTCTCACTGAAGTGGAAAAAGCGCTTTCAGAGACCAAGGATTCTACCTCTGCGGTAAGTGTGGCCATTCCAGCAGTTGCCTTCAAACACAAATATATAAGGGACTATGTGAGTAGATGTAATTGCCAAACTAACACTGACTTGTTCTCAATCTGCCTTCATTTTGTTCACCAGATGGCAACTCTGGAGGAGCTGCAGGTTCGGGAGATGGAGGCTTTCTCTAATCTCAGGGCAGCAAATGAGTCAAAGCTCCTTCCCACAGCAGACTGCATGGACCTAAAGGTGTGTGTCTGTCAGAAGGCGCCCATGGGTGCGATGCTGCAGTGTGAACTCTGCAGGGATGCCTTCCACAGTGTGTGTGTCAGAGAGGCATCAGACTCCTGCGAAACACAGCCATGGCTCTGTCCGTATTGCCAGCGATCAGAAAAACCACCCTTGAACAAAGTCCTCTCCCTGCTATCGTCTCTGCGGCGCATTGGAGTGCGCCTGCCGGAGGGCGACGCTCTGCACCACCTGGTTGAGAGGACAGTTAACTGGCAGCACCGAACACAGCAGATCTCACAGACATGTAACCTACCAGAGCTGGAAGAGAGACCAGGAACTCCTCCCACCCTGACATGCTGGGTTTCAGGCAGCAATGACACTCACAACAACACTCAGGTGCCTCATCATCAGCTTGTGTCACTGTTTTTGCAGTTCAGTGAAAATGTATTATTTGCAGATGTTAACTGTAAGATTTGATGTGTGTGTTACAGGCTCCTTGCTTGACTCCAGAGTGGAATAGGACAAGCCATTCTCAGACTGTCTTCTACACCGAACAGAGATGCATACCACTGCAGGGTCTGTGTCATTATATTCTGAGCTGCAGTAGTGACTAAATGAAGAAAACTCTTTCTGTAGATAGTTTGAAAACATGAGTTGTGGTTAATTGTTCATTTTAGATTAGTATTGTTTATATTCTGGGTGTTTTTCTGTGTGACAGGCTTGAGTCAGGAGCTGGAGGAGCTGATGGTGGAGGGGCTCCTGCTGCAGGTGTCTCTGCCAGAGGTTCAGAGCCTCTACCACATTTTACTGGACAGAGCCACAAGCGAGCACATAAACAGATGCATGTTGCCACCACAGGACGAGTCCACAGACTGTGACAAACACATGCAGTTTAACTCTCAGGGAAAAAATCTGCCACTGGACCAGGTACAAACAAAGAGAATCTATGAAAACACATAACATAATAACTGCCTCAATATCAGTTTTCATTTGTGTTGTTTTTATTTTCAGGATGGTGTCAACGCCATGAGGGAAACCATGACTGGCTCAGAAAAGAAAACGAAGCGGCATCTGGAGAGGGAAGGTTTAGATGCAGAGCGCAGGCTGAAGGACAAAAAACACTCTCACAAAAGACAGAAGATGAATAAGAAGAACCTGCAGCGCAGACCAGCCTCGACCTCGTCCTCCCCACGCTCGGATTTCTCCCAGTCTGACGACTCTGATGAGGAGATGGCTGTGTGTCCAGCAGAGAGGTGTCAGCTGCCAGAGGGAGATGAGGTGAGAAAAATGTCACTGCAAGGGCACAATAAAACCTCTGACATACAGTTTATCTCTACCCTGCAGGACAGGACAGTTTACCACCCAAAATAAATTCATGTTCTTGAGAAATAATTGAACGTCATATTGTAGGTAGTAAATTACATTCTATGTGTTATTTGAAGAGTCCTTAAAAGTCCTTAATATAAATGACCTCTTTGTTTCAAGAAGCAGGTTAAGAAGGATCTTTTAATGGCCAGCATGAACAGGAGAAATGATTACAGCAAAAACTGTTTGAGAGTACATACGGGTATGAAGACGAATTTGAAAAAACTGTGAACCTATTCTTTAAGATCATTTAAGAAACTGAACTTTCAAATAAAGAACTTGATGACACTAAATTAACCATTTAAAGTGGATGTAATCAGTATTTTTATATTAACAACAAATAACAAGGATCCACTTGCAGCAAAGCACCCAAAGAGACTTATCACTCGACTCTGCCGTTCCCCTCATACTGAGCAGTTCAATGTGTTTCAGCTGTTGTTCAGCAGTTTTATGGCGCTGTAACGTCACTGTTTTGGTTCACTCCCACTGATCTCATAGCTTCGTTTTCAGCATAAAAGCTTTTAAAACCCACTGTTCACTACCTGCTCCACACCAAACGGCACCACACAGAGTTCGAGACTAGCTGGCGAACAAAGAGTAGCGGAGCATTTAGCAACTACAGTCACATGTTTTCTTCAGGAGTTGGTGGCGACCAGAATCAGAGCTAAAAGAGAGTGAACATTGGACTTAGATTCATGAGGCGGCCTGAAACTTAACTCTCTGGATGTGTAAATAAACAGCTCAACAGTTCACAATATCAACTTGTTTACAATTTTTTTTTTTTTTTTT
>NW_019174723.1:1234832-1247356 GCF_002260705.1 Seriola dumerili | reverse complement strand
AAAAAAAAAAAGCAGATAAAAACAACACAAGTGCAATAATATACACAATAAAATAAAACACCAAACACTATAAAACATAGAACACTTTAAAATTACTATTTAAACGTGCATTTTGTTGATGAAACTTACATACTTTTACTTGAAATTGAGTATTTTTACTTTTACCTCAACAGAAGATCTGAATACTACCTGTACTGCAGGTCATGGTAGAAAATATTACCAAGGTCCAAGCTTCCTATATACAGGTGTGAATAACAAAATCAGTGTTGGTTGATTTCCATTTAGTTGCTTCAGTTTCAGGGTCCCTTTCTCGTGCATGCAGACTCACAGTCACACTGTCATGGCCTAATGTAGTTCATATTATCAGTAACACCTGCGGTTTTCTATGACAACCTTTTTGGCCTGTGACTTTTCATAAAAAAATAGCAGTGACTTAGGCCCCTCGTCACATTTCATAAGACATTTCCCCAGTAAACTTCTTATATGATTTCATTTAAATAACTGTTTCATTCCCAAAAGGTAAAAAAAAAGGCATAGAGAAAAGTCCAAAAACTGAACACAAATGAGTGTAGCAGAACTTTTTCTTCCTCTCCCTTCAGCATTAATCATCTTATGACCCCTCAGGTTAATCTTGTGACCATTTGAAGGTCAGGGACTAAACAACTATAAATATAGTAGTTGAAGCTCACTCCACTACATTCTCCAGTATATTATAATTTATCAGTCACAGCCTCAATCCTTTACCTTTTGCTTTTGATGCTTTAAGTACATTTTGCTTACAATGTTTCTGTACTTTTACTTAAGCAGGAATTTCCTTGCAGGACTTTTACTTGTATGGGAGAACTTTTTGCATTGTTGTATTGGTATGTTTACACAAGTAAGGATCTGAATACTTCTTCAGATCTGCAATGTCAATAATGGGCTTGTGTAAATCCCAATATGATCTTGTTACAACTATAATCAATGATTTATGAACAAATAGACAGCAGTCTAATCAATATGAAGTGCTGATTAAAAAAAAGGCATCAACAAGAAAAACTGTATTTTCATTCAACCATGAATGAAACAGGTCATCGTTTGTTGAGTGTTGATAACCTGTCATTTGCGTTATAAGTCTTTAAGTCTTTTTTTTTAGTCTTTGCCCTCAAATACAAATCTAAAACAGCACATTTTATTAGTCTGTTTTATTCTTTCAAAAAATACTCTAAAGATAAAAAATATTTACAACTCTCCTCCTCCTCCTATGTCGGACCTGTCCTTGTCTCATTTTGCACAGTAAAGCAGATTGGCTGAGATGATGAGAGAGCGGAGGGGAGAAACTACAGGGATCAGTTGTTGGACTCTGTTCAAACAGCATAATGAAAGCTTAGATCAGACAAAACCGATGTTATTTAATTATGTGAGAAACAATGAGGAGTACTCATCAAATCAATTGAATGGATTTTCATCATCACACATTGTGAATAAGAAGTAATAGATTACTGACAACGTCTGACTGATTTAGTGTAATTGGTCGACACATAAAGTGACTGCAGCTGTAAGGATATCAAAACAGTATGTTTTTTTTGTTTGTTTTTTTACAGCCAAAGCCTTATGGATTCTCCTCATATCATATACTGTATATTACGTCAGTTGATGACTCTTTTGTTTTGCAAGTTTGGCCTGAAGCTCAGTCACCAGTGTTGCGGTGAACTGGCAGGGATGTGGTGATATATCATATAACTTAACTTAGCCCCAGGACATATACAGACCCAAACAACCATGTAGGAGATAATCTTCTATAATACTCTCTAAGCAAACCTCATTGTAAAAGCATCACTGATCTTTTTTTGGAGTAACATTTGATTAAACAAGGTATAAAAAAGTTCACTACTGATTAATAACCATTAAAGATGCACGTGTTTAGTCCTTATTCAGCTATTGTGTATGCACGGGGCACAAAGAGAACAAGTGAGCATGTGTGGCTCTTCATAAGATGATCTGCAGTTTGTAAGAAAACAGAGCACACCCTCGAAACTGTATGCTGTATTTAATTCTATTTACTTTCCCACTATCTAAATTTAGGCCTGTCATTTACAACTTCCATATCTATGGTTTATGACAATGACTGTGGTGATGGCTCTTTAATTTGTTTGTCTGAATAAAGGCAGGAACATCTTGTTTGAGTAACATGGCAACACTGTCCTCAGTCCACACTGCATCAAATGATATTTGCAGTCATAAGTCATCTGATGATGAACAGCCTCTTGTCTGCGATGAACTCAACGTCCATATTTAGCCGGTTTAATGAGGAAGATATGCAGTAAGGGTAACTCACCTAATCCATTCAGTCACTGAGCCGTGACCAGCTGGGTGTCATGCTCTTTCATGTGGGCGTTTGTCATGCCAACAGTCACAGAGAATAGGCACACACACAGTGACAGAGGACATATGTAAATAGTGTGTGATCAACTGAAGATCATATTTAGACACTAAGGTGACACACCAACATAAATTAAATTAAAATTAAAGTAATTTTAGCTAACCAACTTGGAGAGGAGACCACACTCCACTCAGCTTATTGTAAAATGGGCTGGTACTGACTGAGGCTACTGTTTAGCAGGTATAATGTTTACCATGTTCACCATCTTCATCAGTTTAGCATGTCAGCATGCTAACATTTGGTATTTAGCACTAACCACAGAGTACAACTGAAGATGTCATTAGTTCTTTAGGTATTTGATCATAAACCAAAGTTTTGGACGATAATAATATTGAATCCGAAGTCGGAGGCATTATGTTTTCGGATTATCTCATGAAGGTGATATCTCTGATGAACTGATTAGATTTTGCTGCTTAAATCACAGTTTTGGCCTTGTGAACATGATATCTCAGTAACGCCAGTAACGAGGGAATTTCTTCAAATGTGGCACAAATTTCCTGTAATTTGGCTGGTTGGCAGAGGCATACAACCATGAGGTGATAATTCTAGGTTTTCTCCATAAAATAACACACACAGAGAACCTGGTCCCAAATACCTGCATCTGGATAATTTTGTATGAAAGATAAAAAAAAAAAAGAACAGACATTAAATTATTACAAGGCTTCTATCACAGAGTTATAACTTTGTAACTGAATAACAATTTGAACAGGAAAAAAAGAAAAAAAAGTGAACACATTGGTGTTTAGTTACATCAATAAATGATATGACTGCTTGCAATTTAAAACTGAGTGTGTTTAAAGTTTCTGAATCCTCTGTATTGAAAAGGATACTCACTTTTGTGTGGCGTCTACTCGCTCTGCATCTCCTACCATTAGGGCCCTGAATCACTTTTATTGTTCTTCACTGAGTCTGTGTTGTGTACACATGAACCTCTCAGGTGAGTAAACTCAAAGAGAAAGGCATTATGGCAGGGAGGTCACCACTCCCTCAGTGTGATGTTGATTTGTAAGATTGGCAAAACATTGGCAGGACAGATGTTAAGTGACTCAGGTTTGCTGCCCTCACCTCATACAACACACCACAGTGACCACAGCTGCAGAGCTGCAGGTCGGGCTGAGTGCAGCACCTCATTTTGCCCACTGACTACCAGCAGACACTGGGTCTGCACAGCATGTGATCTGAAAGTTAAATATGTACTGCCTTATCAGATTACCAGTTCAGACAGATACAGTTCATATGGCAAGTGCATGTATTTCAATTTAGCAGTGAGATAACATCACACATTACACAAGTGTTTTATACAGCTTTATAATCCATTCAGCAACAAGGATCATATGATTTTCATCCACAAATACAAAGAAACAGGAACAGAGGTAGCTCAGACTGATGTTTCAAACAACATATAGTACTGTGTAAAAGTCTTAGGCACTTAAAGTGAGGGAGCTTTCAAAAATAATCCAACCTATAGCATATCAGTGTTTGGTGGGACCATCCTTTGCTTTTAGAACAGCACTACTTCTCCTTATACAGGTTGTCAAGATACAGCAGGTAGGTTGTTCCTCTGTGGATTTATTCTCTCTCTGTGTCTTCTATCTCTTCATGTAATGCCAGACTGAGTCCATGATGTTGAGATCAGGACTCAGTGGGGGCCAGACCATCTGCTACAGGACTCCTGGTTCTTTCTGACTCTGAAGATAGTTCTTTATCACTCTGGCTGTATATTTGGGGTCATTGTGAGTCATGCTGCAGAATGAATATGGGACCGATCAGAATATGGGACCAATGAGAAGCCTCCCTTACGGTACAGAGTGACGGATAAGAACAAGCAACCTTGAAATCAGATGGTAAGACTGTGTAGATATCAGAAAACAACCTTGCTGTTTTCTTGTGTTATAGACTGAAAGGAAATCCCATCTCAGTGCAATTTTAAATGCCAAAATGAACAAACACAAGAACTTGAACAACTTTCTATGTCACATGGGGGGTGCATCAAAGCACGTGTTACTGGATTCAACTTCAAACATCACCTCAAAAATCACCTGCCAAACACCAGTCCTCAGTGCAGCTGTGCTACTTTTCATAAACAAGGCACTTTCTCTCAGTCTGCTGTCTATTTTCTACTTGGAGTGTTTGATAATCAAGTGTCATGTTTGAGATGTAATCAGATGCTTCAGCTATATGAATACAAATTTAAACAAATGGCAAATGCTAAATGCCATTGTATGAAATGTTAACAGGAAATGCAAATCGCTTTATATAAGATCAGGCTTCTCCTCCACAGTCTTTTTTTTTTTTTACATCTGAGGTGCTTGTCCTACCATTTCGGAAAGAAAGAACCCATTATGTTTCTATACTCTTCTGGAAAAAAAAAAGCTACATTTTCTGCAAAGAGGAACTTTAATCTTTTCCTTCTTTCCTCTCGTCTTGAATCATCTCACACGACCCCTCAAATTTATTTTGTGACCTCTCAGGTCTCTTTAACCCTAACCCTACTTGATCATTTTTATTTTGTGCCACCACTACTTGTACTTCCATACAGTTCTTTTACCTCACTACATTTATTTGTCAACTCTTAGTTACTTTGTAGTTAAGATTTTGCCAACAAAGCAATATATTGTCTCTTATATGATGCTTATAATTTCTCCAAACCCAAATTGCTTGTTTTGTTGAAGAAATAGTTCAAAAAATCGAAAGAAAGATTTTCACTGTCACAGAAGCCACAGTCTTTTTACCTCACTCCTTTATTTGTTTGCTAGCAGTTACTTTATTAAGATGATCTTTTATATACAAAACATGTGATGGAAATATATGTATGAATAATATTATGCATGTTAAAGTCAACTACGATTGAGAGCTTGAAACGCATAAACGGACAAAATAACCAAAATAGCAAACAATAGTTACTTTCCTCTACCGATTATTACTGGTAAACACTGCAAAACAGTGCACCTTGCCTCACTTTCATTGGTCTATACTTTTAAGAGAGCGCACTGGATGATATAACTTATAGAGAACTGTGAGAAAGTTGTCTGCTCTGTTGGCGGCTGTTAACAAAAACAGATTGAGATTGAAAGGCTAAAAGAATAAAGTGTTAGTGTGTGCCCTCAACGCTGTTATGGCTGTTTGATAGGCTAATCCTGATCCAATCACCGGCTGCTGCCGGACCCTTCCGTACATTCACAGTGAGATTTTAGCGCACACCACCGCGGAACACGGTGAGTGTCTTCTCAAGCTTTGCTCCTCTAGATAAAAGACCGATGTGATAGCTAATTATTCAGCCGTGTTGACTTGTTCATAAGTCTAACGATTAGTCCCGGAACATTGTGTGCCTCCGATGAGTCACTAAAGCGACTTCTGGCTCCAGTGGGTGGATTTTTTGGGTGAAATAGCTTAGCTTCCAGGCTAATGAGTAGCTAACGTCAGCTAATGACTAAACTAACGAAAAACTCAGTTTGTGGTTCAACTAATTTAATCTCCTGTTGTGTAACCAATTTGCCTTTCGGATATATAGCAGTAATCACATACTAAAATGCTTAACGCTTAAAAGTTAGAAGAAATTGAAAAAAGGAGGTTTGAGAGTCCAGCCTGATGCTAACTGGCTAGCTAACTTATTAGCTCCGGTGTTCGCTAAACCTGTTTCGAAAACTTAAAATAGGACTTTTTACTGTTTGTCTGATAAGAAGTAACGTTAAAACTGTAGCTCAGCTTTTTCCTCTGCCGACGCCGACGTTTAGTTAACTTAGTAGCCTGTTTGTGCACAGCTCGTCCGTTTCTTTTCAAGGCTAACACCCTATAAACGTTAGCTAGCATTGGCCCGGCGAACGTTGCTGCTAGCTGAATTTGCTAACGTAAGACGTGTCAAGCTTAGTCTTTAATCGAGCTACTTTTTTGCTACCACCTCCCAAACTTTTGAAATTAAATCATGTTTATATTATGTTGGCCCGTTAATACTGACGATTTATCTTATTATTTTGAAACGGTTTTAACAGTCACAGTCCACTGCATTGGGAAACTAATAGCCACACACCTTCCTTTCGAAACCAACTACGCTTTAAGTTGTCACGGAAAGTAAGTTTCATCTGTATTTCCATGTATTCAGATGCAAAAGATGCATTACCCCCAAGATGCAAAGCTAAAAAAAGTTTTGTTAAAGGACGTCAACCAATGTATTGTGTGGCCCCTGTGTTGAGTTTAAAATCCATTCGCTCATTTTCTTTCGCATGCAAGGATTTTCTGTTTGTTGATCTAATTGTGAAAGTAGAGAGTCACCCCGTTAAGCTATTCAGGCTCGATAACCGACTTAACCTCTCTCTGAGTGCATACAATAGTTTAGACCACATAATTTTGTAGTTTTTCGAAGCTCTGACTATGCTTAACGAACCTGGTTCTCGGTGACTCTCTACCTTCACAGCCATTAGATCTATCAAACCTAGAAAAATCTCTGCATCGAAAGAAAATGACTCCTAGCGAATGGCTCACTTATAAACTCAAAACACAGGGGCACACATATACATCTGGTTGACGTCCTTAACAAAACTTATTTTTTAGCTTTGCATTTTCTTGGGAGTAATGCATCTTTTGCATCGATGAATGAAATACAGACTGGAATACTTACTTTCGTGACAAACTTAAAAGCGATAGTGTGGTTCGAAAGGACTGGGGCTTTGTTGGCTATTAGTTTCCCCAATGCCAGGGACTGCTGGACTTGGTTAAACCCGTACTCTTAATAATGATTAATATGCGTCCCGGAGTATTAACCGTGGGCCACATTAATATTAAAAACCATGAAGTGTGTGTGGTCAAAGTTTTCAGGACTCAGGTGGCTCGTACCTCCCTCTATAATAAGCGTGCATCCGTACGGTCCAAAAAGTAGGGCTCTTGATTAAGACTAAGCCTTGACAAATACTCTACCGTTAGCATTTCAGCTAGCCCCCCAGCCAACCCGTTGGGGCAACCCGCACCGTTCATACCCTTGCGTAACCGAGGCCGCCAGCTTGCAAACAGTGCACGCTGGCAAGTGTGCTGGTAGTCTAGCCGTGTCTATGAAAAATCAATCGAGGGCCGAGCCGTCGATCACCGTGCACAAACCCAGTCATACTAAGGTTAACTAATCAGTGGCCGTGGGGCGAGCGTCGGCAAGAGGAAAAAAAGCTGAGGCATCACAGTTAACTTAGCTTCTTATCAGACAAAACAGTAAAGATCCCATTTTACAGTTTCCGAAACAGTTTAGCGAACACCGCGGGAGCTAAAACGTTAGCCTAGCCACGTCTCTAGCATCAGGCCTGGACTCTTCAAAACCTCCTTTTTTTCAATTTCTTCTAACTTCTTAAGCGTTAAGCATTTTATAGTATGTGGATAACACCCTGCTATATAATCCCGAACGGCAAATGGTAACACAACAGGAGGATTAAATTAGTTGAGAGCGCAACAAACTGAAGTGTTCTGTCTTAGTTAGTCCATTCGTTAGCTACTCATTCTAGCCTTGGAAGCTAAGCTCTCACCCACCAAAAACTCCCCCACCTGGAAGCCAAGGAATTCGCTGTGAGGTGAGCTTCATCCCGGAGGCACACCCGAATCGTTCCCGGGGATCCGAGATACGCTATAAAACCCTTATGATTCTCCACCGGCGTCCGTGGAAATACAATTTAGGCGATATCCTCACATTTATGATGCACCTACTACTCATCAGACAAGGTTTTGAGAAGACACTGCATCTTGTTCCCGGGTGACTCCAAAAGGGTTTTCTGGCAAAACCGTCCGAGCCGCCCTCAGGGGGGGAAGGCGGCAACTCGCTCACCACTGTTTACAAGTGGTGTGTGCGCTAAAGTCTCACTGTGAATGTACGGGACAGAGCGTGCCGGGGGCAGGGCAGCCTGGTGATTGGATGCGAGGATTTAGGCCTGAAATCACAAGCCAAAACAGGTGCAGTGCACACACTAAACTGCTATTCTTTTAGCCCCTGTTCATCTCAATCTGTTCTTGTTACAAGCGCCATAACACAGAGGCAGACAACATTTCTCACGTTCTCTATAAGTATACTATCAATCCGGTGCGCTCTTAGAACAAAGAACCAATGAAGTGAGGCAAGGTCTCACTTTTTCAGTGTTTACCAGTATAATATCTGAGTGTAGAGGAAGAGTAACTATTTGCTATTTAGGTTCTCTCGTGTATTTCGTTAAGATTCTCAAATCGTAGGTTGGTCGTTTAAACGAAATGCATTTAATAATTTTCATACATATTATTCCTTGCACATGTATTAGGGTGATATAATAAATAGCCCTATCATTTATAAAGTAACTCTAGCAAACAAATAAAGTGTGAGTGAGCCGGTAAAACTGAACTGTTGGGCTTCTCATGCTGAACATGTGAAAATCTTTCTTTCCGATTTTGCACAACTATTTCTTCCAACAAAACAAGCCAATTTGGGTTTATGGGAAGAAACTTATATAAATGCACCTCATAGTAAGCACAATAATATGCTTTGTTTGCAAAATCTTAACTACAAAATGTAACAAGGAAGTGACAAAAGAAGTAATTACAGAGAGTGAGAAAAAGAACGAGTAAGTTGGAGTACATAGTTGTGTGTGCATCCAAAAAAAAAATGAGTCAGTAGAAGTTAGGGTTAAAGAGACCTGAGAGGTCACCAAAGATTAAATGATTGTAGGTGGTGTGACCCGGATGAGTTAGCAAGGAGAGAGTACAAAGAAGGAAAAGATAAAGTTCTCTTGCAGAAATGTAGCTCTTTTTTTTTCCAGAAGAGTATAGAAACATAATAATGGGTTTCATTTGAATAATCAAAGTAGGACAAGCACCTCGTAGGGTAAAAAAAAAAAAAGGACTGTGGAGGAGAAGCCTGATCTCTATATAAAGCGCGTTTGCATTTCCCTGTTAACATTTCATACAATTGCATTTAGCATTGCCATTTGGTTTAAATTTGTATTCCATATAGCTGAAGCATCTGGATCCATGAAGCACCTTGATTACAACACACTCCTAAGTAGAAAATAGACAGCAGGCGACTGAGAGAAAGGGCTTGTTTATGAAAAGTAGCACAGCTGCACTGAGGACGTGGTGTTTGGCAGGATGATTTTTGAGGTGATGTTTGAAGTTAATCCAGTAACACTGTGCTTTTGATGCAACCCCCATGTGACATAGAAAGTTGCTTCAAGTTCTTGTGTTTGTTCATGTTTTGCATTTAAAAATTGCACTGTGAGATGGGATTTCCTTCAGTCTATAACACAAGAAAACAGGCAAGGGTTGTTTTCTGATATCTACACAGTCTTACCATCTGATTTCAGGTTGCTTGTTCTTATCCGTCACTCTGTACCGTAAGGGAGGGCTTCTCATTGGTCAATTTGGCCATTATTCCTGATCGGTCCCATATTCATTCTGCAGCATGACTCACAATGACCCCAAAATATACAGGCCCAAATGGGCAAAAAATTGATAAAGAGACTATCTTCAGCAGTCAAGAAAGAACCAGGAGTCCTGTAGCAGATGGTCTGGCCCCACTGAGTCCTGATCTCAACATCATGGACTCAGTTCTGGCATTACAATGAAGAATAGAAGACACAGAGAGAGAATAAATCCACAGAGGAACAACCTAACCTTGTGCTGTTGATCTGACAACCTGCTATAAGGAGAAGTAGTGGCGTGTTCCAAAAGCAAAGGATGTGTGCCCACCAAACACTGATATGCTAATAGGTTGGATTATTTTGATAAGTGCTCCCCTCCCCTCACTTTAAGTGCTACTAAAGACTTTTCAACACCAAGTACTATATTTTGTTTGAAACATCCAAGTTCTGAGGCTACCGCTGCTTCCTGTTTCTTTGTATTGTGCGATGAAAACTATATGCTCTGTTGCCGTGAATGGATTAATATAAGCTGCGTTATTTAAAAGCACTATGTATGCATTAGTGTGATGTTATCTCACTGCCTAATTGGAAATACATTGCCACTTGCCATATGAACCTGTATCTGTCTGAACGGTAATCATGATTAAGGTCGGGAAAACATAAGTTTAACTTTTCGAGATCACCATGCTGTGCAGACCCCAGTGGGTCGCTTCGGTATAGTACAGTGCCTGGCAAAATGAGTAGCTGCCTGCAATCTCAGGGCGAGCCCGACCCTGCAGCTGCACGAGGCTGTGGTCTACTGTGGTGGTAGGTGGGTTATGAAAGGCGAGGATGGGTCCCTCCAGGTCAATCCTGGGTACGTCTATCTCCTGTGCAGATCTGTTGATCTGTCGGCGTACCCACATCTGGTTTACCCATTTCTTAAACGAACTTCGAACATTCACCAAGCTGAGGAGGTGGTGATCTGCTCTGCCTGCCATAAATGCCTTTCCGTGTTATGAGGGTGTACATCACCTTGGCGAGTGAGGTGTGAGTGAGTGATACAACAACAATCTCCTCGACCTGTCGCAATCCAGCTCCACATAGATAAGAGACAATATATTAAATATGTAATTATCCAAGCGCTGCTAATGGTAGGGAGTGCAGAAAGAAGGCTGGTAGAACGCACCACAAAATGGTGGAGTAATCCTTTTCAATACATAGGATTCTCAGAGAACTTTGGCATCCCACTCTCAGGTTTGTAAATGCAAGCCCAGTCAGTATTCATTTATGAGGCTGTAACTCACAGAGCACCCAAAATGTGTTCAACTTTTTTTTCTTTTTTTCCCTGGTTGAAATTAGGTTTAATTCAGTTAACCAAAAAAGTTTATAAAACTTCGTGGTATAATGAGGGCCTTGTAGTTAGTGTGTGAATGGGTCCTGGTTCTTTTTAATATCCTCATCCCAACATTAGATAAATCGATGAGTGCCAAGGTTATATTTAAGCGCGGACCAGGCCTCTGTGAGAATTGTGTATGAAAGAAAATGAAATACCCTCGGAAATAATCACCCTCCATGTGAGGTATGCTGGAGTGTGTAGTCTCGTTTCGCGTTAGCCGGCAGTTAAGTGGACCTGGTCCGGTGAGGGTTGGACTCCGCCAGGGCTGCCTTTGTCACCGTTCTGTTCAGTAACTTTTCTCATGGACAGGAATTCTAGGCGCAGCCGGGTGTTGGTGGACGCGGGTTTGCGTTTCCGCTGGCCGGGGAGGATCTCATCTCTGCTTTTTGCGGATGATATGTGGTCCCTCCTAGCTTCATTCGAGCGGCCGACCTTCAGGCTTCTCGCTTGGGCGCGTTCCGCGCCCGAGTGTTTTGAAACGGGCTGGATTTGAAAATCAGCACCTCGCAAGTTGAGGCCATGTGCGTTCTCAGCCGGAAACGGCAAAGGTGGTTTGCCCGCTCCAGGGTCTTCGGGGGGGGGGGGGGGAATTTCCCTCAGGTGGAGGAGTTTAATTATTCTCGGGATCTTGCTTCACGAGTGAGGTAGGATGGAGCGGCGACATCGTACAGCGGATTGGGGTGGCGTCAGCAGTGATTGCGGGCGCTGAATCGGTCCGTTGTTGGGAGAGGGAAGCTAAGCCGGAAGGCGAAGCTCTTCAATTTTGATTCCGCCGTCTCGATCTTACCTTCCGATCCTTCACCTATGTCATGAGCTTTGGGGGTTAATGACCACCGATAAGAACGAGATCGCGAAATACAAGCGCCGAAATGAGTTTCCTCCGCAGGGTGGCCGGGCTCAGCCTTTAAGAGATAGGGTGAGGAGCTCGGTCATCGGGAGGGACTCGGAGGTGTAGAGGCCGCTGCTCCTCCATGTCCGAGAGGAGCTCATTGAGGTGGTGGTTCGGGGCATCTTGGTGGAGGATTGCCTCCTGCGACGGCGCTCCCCGGGGGAGGGTTTTTCGGGCATGTCCACCGGGAGCGAGACCTCGAGGTCGACCAAGGACACGCTGGAGGGATTATATCTCGCGGCTGGCCTTGGGAACGCCCTCGCGGATTCTCCGGGAGGAACTGGTTGGAAGTGCTGGGTGAGAGGGACCGTACTGGACCTCTTTTGCTGAGGCTGCTGCCCGGATCCGGATAAGCGAGGAGACGACGAGACGAGACGGGTAAGCTTAGTTTTACGCGGCCAACCAAGCCCAAAATACCAACAAACGGGAAATTTACTTGTGTTTATGTGTTTGTTAGCTTGTATTTGACAGTGCGGCTGA
>NW_019174723.1:1232990-1234807 GCF_002260705.1 Seriola dumerili | reverse complement strand
AGTATTGTTTATATTCTGGGTGTTTTTCTGTGTGACAGGCTTGAGTCAGGAGCTGGAGGAGCTGATGGTGGAGGGGCTCCTGCTGCAGGTGTCTCTGCCAGAGGTTCAGAGCCTCTACCACATTTTACTGGACAGAGCCACAAGCGAGCACATAAACAGATGCATGTTGCCACCACAGGACGAGTCCACAGACTGTGACAAACACATGCAGTTTAACTCTCAGGGAAAAAATCTGCCACTGGACCAGGTACAAACAAAGAGAATCTATGAAAACACATAACATAATAACTGCCTCAATATCAGTTTTCATTTGTGTTGTTTTTATTTTCAGGATGGTGTCAACGCCATGAGGGAAACCATGACTGGCTCAGAAAAGAAAACGAAGCGGCATCTGGAGAGGGAAGGTTTAGATGCAGAGCGCAGGCTGAAGGACAAAAAACACTCTCACAAAAGACAGAAGATGAATAAGAAGAACCTGCAGCGCAGACCAGCCTCGACCTCGTCCTCCCCACGCTCGGATTTCTCCCAGTCTGACGACTCTGATGAGGAGATGGCTGTGTGTCCAGCAGAGAGGTGTCAGCTGCCAGAGGGAGATGAGGTGAGAAAAATGTCACTGCAAGGGCACAATAAAACCTCTGACATACAGTTTATCTCTACCCTGCAGGACAGGACAGTTTACCACCCAAAATAAATTCATGTTCTTGAGAAATAATTGAACGTCATATTGTAGGTAGTAAATTACATTCTATGTGTTATTTGAAGAGTCCTTAAAAGTCCTTAATATAAATTACCTCTTTGTTTCAAGAAGCAGGTTAAGAAGGATCTTTTAATGGCCAGCATGAACAGGAGAAATGATTACAGCAAAAACTGTTTGAGAGTACATACGGGTATGAAGACGAATTTGAAAAAACTGTGAACCTATTCTTTAAGATCATTTAAGAAACTGAACTTTCAAATAAAGAACTTGATGACACTAAATTAACCATTTAAAGTGGATGTAATCAGTATTTTTATATTAACAACAAATAACAAGGATCCACTTGCAGCAAAGCACCCAAAGAGACTTATCACTCGACTCTGCCGTTCCCCTCATACTGAGCAGTTCAATGTGTTTCAGCTGTTGTTCAGCAGTTTTATGGCGCTGTAACGTCACTGTTTTGGTTCACTCCCACTGATCTCATAGCTTCGTTTTCAGCATAAAAGCTTTTAAAACCCACTGTTCACTACCTGCTCCACACCAAACGGCACCACACAGAGTTCGAGACTAGCTGGCGAACAAAGAGTAGCGGAGCATTTAGCAACTACAGTCACATGTTTTCTTCAGGAGTTGGTGGCGACCAGAATCAGAGCTAAAAGAGAGTGAACATTGGACTTAGATTCATGAGGCGGCCTGAAACTTAACTCTCTGGATGTGTAAATAAACAGCTCAACAGTTCACAATATCAACTTGTTTACAATTTTTTTTTTTTTTTTTCCTGCTGCAGGAAAAATCTGTTATTTCAGGTTTAATGTTAAATCATACTCTGTCATAGTGAAACCATCTTCTGTGTGTTTGCCTGCAGGTGGATTGGGTTCAGTGTGACGGCAGCTGTAACCAGTGGTTTCACCAAGTGTGCGTTGGTGTTACAGCTGAGATGGCGGAGAAGGAGGACTACATTTGTGTCAGGTGTACACTGAACGACGGACACATGAGGAAATAAATGAAGAGAAAGCGGAGATTTTTCAGAAGAATGGCTGAAGAGGCCTGTCTGTCGTCAGCCCGTTATTGGAGCCACCAGTCTGGATGTGTCACTGATCCTGTACCCACCCCCCCACCC